>NW_028241698.1:0-58605 GCF_964263255.1 Lissotriton vulgaris | reverse complement strand
CTGTTAGTCAAGTCAAGTCAAGTCAAATAATTTATATAGCGCGCTACATACCCAGAGGGTCTCAAGGCGCTTAAAGAAGGGAGGGGAATTACTTGTCGAATATCCAAGTTTTAAGTTGCTTTCTGAATGCTAGGTGGTTCTGAGTGAGGCGAAGGTGAATGGGAAGAGAGTTCCAGGTTTTAGCTGCCAGGTAGGAGAAGGAACTTCCTCCCATGGTGGTTTTGTTGATGCGAGGTACGGCTGCAAGGGCTTGGTTGGAGGAGCGTAGCTGGCGGGAAGGGGTGTAGAAGGAAAGTCGTGTGTTAAGGCATTCGGGTCCGAGTTCGTAAAGTGCTTTGTGTGCGTGGGTTAAGAGGCGGAATGTTATTCTCTTATTGACGGGGAGCCAGAGGAGGTTTTTCAGGTGACTAGAAATGTGCTCTTTACGTGGGATGTCTAGTATGAGTCTGGCTGAAGCGTTCTGGATGCGTTGGAGTTTTTTCTGAAGTTTTGTGGTGGTACCGGCGTATAGGGTGTTACCGTAGTCCAGGCGGCTCATGACCAGTGCGTGGGTGACCGTTTTTCTAGTTTCGGTGGGGATCCAGCGAAATGTTTTTTTGAGCATGCGAAGAATGTTGAAGCACGATGATGAAACGGTGTTGACTTGTCTGTTCATCGAGAGTGAGGAGTCCAGGATGATGCTTAGGTTCCGTGCGTGGTCCGTCGGGATGGGTGCTTTTCCAAGGGCCTCAGGCCACCAAGAGTCATCCCAGGCAGAGGGGGAGGTGCCTAAGATAAGGAATTCTGTTTTGCCTGAGTTCAGTTTCAGACGGCTGTGCTTCATCCACTCGGCTACTTCTTTAATTCCTTCATGTAGGTTGGTTTTGGCGGTGTTAGGGTCTTTGGTGAGTGAGAGGATCAGTTGAGTGTCATCAGCGTAGGAGATGATGTTGAGGTTGGGTTGGCGTGCGATGGTCGCGAGGGGGCTCATGCATACGTTGAATAGGGTAGGGCTGAGTTAAGATCCTTGTGGCACGCCGCAAATGACTTCAGTGGCCTCTGACTTGAATGGTGGAAGGCAGACTCTCTGGGTTCTTCCGGTGAGGAACGAGGTGATCCAATCCAGTGCTTTTCCTTGGATTCCGATGTTTCTGAGGCGTTGTAGGAGGGTGTTATGACAGACTGTGTCGAAGGCTGCGGAGAGGTCAAGGAGGATGAGGGTGACTGTGTCTCCATTGTCCAGTAGGGTTCGAATGTCGTCTGTTACTGCGATGAGTGCGGTTTCAGTGCTGTGTTTTGCTCGAAAGTCAGACTGTGAGGAGTCGAGGGATTTGTTGGTTTCGAGGAAGGCGGCGAGCTGGTTGTTGACGGCTTTCTCGATGACTTTGGCCGGGAATGGTAGGAGTGAGATGGGGCGGTAGTTTTTGAGTTCGGAGGGGTTAGCTGTGGGTTTTTTTAGAAGGGCGCTGAGTTCGGCGTGTTTCCAGCTTTCCGGGAAGGTGGCGGAGTTGAGGGAGCAGTTGATGATGTCTCAGAGGTGTGGTGCTATGATGGAGTCAGCTTTGTTGAAGATATGGTGAGGGCATGGGTCCGTGGGGGATCCTGAGTGGATGGAGTTCATCAGGCGGATGGTGTCCTCAGTGGAGATTGGGTTCCAGTCATTAAGGATGTTCAAGGGGGGTGAGGGTACGGCAGAAGGTTGGGTGGGTTGGTCTCCGGGTTGGTTGTCGAAGCTGGTGTGGATGTCTGCGATTTTGTTGTGGAAGAACGAGGCTAGGGAGTCGCAGAGGGTTTGAGAGGGAGTGATGTCGTTGGAGTTGGCAGAGGGGTTGGTAAATTCTTTGACGATGTTGAATAATTCCTGCTGTTGTGGGCGTTGTTGTCTAGATGGTCTTTAAGTGCAGCTTTCTTGGCAGTCCGGATCAGTTGGTGGTGTGTGCGGGTGGCGTTTTTGAAGGCGTCCTTGGTGCTGGTGTTTGGGTCTTTTTTCCAGGCCTTCTCAAGGGAGCGACAGAGTTTCTTGGATGTCTTAAGATCATCGTTGAACCAGGGAGCGTTTTTGCTGCCTAGTTTGATTTGACGTTTTTTCAGAGGTGCTAGGTTGGCGGCGCTGTTGGTTAGCCATTGAGTGAGGTTAGTGGCTGCTTGGTTGGGGTTCGAAGAGTGGGCAGGGGGGTTTTGAAGAAGCGATGAGGAGATCTGGTCGATGGTGATTTTGTTCCAGTTTCTTCGCAGAGTAGGTTGAGGAAGGTTGTGGGTTGTGGTCTTTTTGAAGACAAAGTGAACACAGCTGTGGTCCGTCCAATGGAGAACGGTGGTGTGACTGAAGGAGATATGTTTGCTGGAGGTGAAGATGGGGTCGAGTGTGTGGCCTGCGTGGTGAGGGGGGGTGTTTGCAAGTTGTTTGAGTCCGAGGTTGGCGAGATTGTCCTGAAGGGTGGTGGTGTTGCTGTCGTTGTTCTTTTCCAGGTGGAAGTTGAAGTCTCCCAGAAGAATGTAGTCCTCGGAGGGGAGGGCGTGTGGGGTGATAAAGTCAGTGATGTCTTCACTGAATTGTGCACGGGGTCCTGGTGGCCTGTAAAGGAGGGTGCCTCGGAGTGTGGTCTTGGGGTCGGTGTGGATCTGGAAGTGAAGGTGTTCGGCGCTAGCGAGGTTGGCGTCTGAGCTGGTTGAGATGCGGATGGAATTCTTATGGAGGATTGCGATGCCTCCTCCTGTTTGCTTGATGCGGTCCTTACGGATGATCTTGTAGCCTTCCGGGATGGCAATGGTGATGTCTGGGGCTGAGGATGCGTTCATCCATGTTTCTGTTAGGAAGGCGACGTCCGGAGAGATAGTGTCTAGTAGATTCCAAAGGTCGATGGCGTGTCTGTGGACCGAGCGAGTGTTGAGCAGGATGCATTTAAGGTGGTTGGTGTCAGATCTCTGTTTGGTGTTCGTGGATGAGGAGTTGGTCTTGGTGCCGTCATACTTGCAGGAGATGTATGTGAAGGGTCCATGGGTGTGTCCAGGAGCGGCTTGGACGCAGTTGGGGAGTCGGACGGGGTTTAGGGCTAAGAGGGTGGAGGCGTTGTAGGTAATGCAGGTGGGGTGGGTGGTATGGGGGCCAGGGGGGTCTGGCGCTGGATGCGGGCTTGGCGCGGACGGCGGCGCGGCCGTAGCGCGTGGACGCTGCGCGTTGGGACATCAGCCTTAAATGGAGAGTGGAGGGGGGCGGAGCGTGGGAGGGTCAGCCGGGAGGCGGGAGCGAGGTGGGGGAAGGGCCAGGGGATGCTAATCAAAATGGCAGAGACAACAACAAGGCAGCAACAACAACAAGCTATGCAGCAGAGTAAATGGAGGCGCTTCAAATATTCTAAACTCAGTAGCAAGCACAGCCAAGAAGTGCTCGCTAGCGATCTCAAGGGCAATGACAATGCAGGCACAATGAATTGTTACAGATAGAGCAGTCAAGCGCTACTTGAAGGGAAATAGTTTGCACACAAGCGCTACAATCCTAATTGCAGAGACAGGCGCTACAATATCAGCGTGACGGTGAGAGAACAGCAGAGTCAGGCGCTACAATACCAGGTCTGCGCAGGAGGAGGCAAGGGGAGAGACCGTTCGTGTCCAGGACAGGACGGTCACAGCTCCAGGAGGGTGCGAGGACGGCTTGTGGTTTCCGTGGGTGGGAGGGTCAGCCGGGAGGCGGGAGCGAGGTGGGGGAAGGGCCAGGGGATGCTAATCAAAATGGCAGAGACAACAACAAGGCAGCAACAACAACAAGCTATGCAGCAGAGTAAACGGAGGTGCTTTAAATATTCTAAACTCAGTAGCAAGCACAGCCAAGAAGTGCGCGCTAGCGATCTCAAGGGCAATGACAATGCAGGCACAATGAATTGTTACAGATAGAGCAGTCAAGCGCTACTTGAAGGGAAATAGTTTGCACACAAGCGCTACGATCCTAATTGCAGAGACAGGCGCTACAATATCATTGTGACGGTGAGAGAACAGCAGAGTCAGGCGCTACAATACCAGGTCTGCGCAGGAGGAGGCAAGGGGAGCGACCGTTCGTGTCCAGGACAGGATGGTCACAGCTCCAGGAGGGTGCGAGGACGGCTTGTGGTTTCCGTGGGTGGGAGGATCAGCCGGGAGGCGGGAGCCAGGTAGGGGAAGGTGGAGTTCTGGACTTTTTTGGTTCCGTCCAGAGGTGTCAGGGTACAACACCCAAAGACCCCGGAGTCCCACCTGCCTTGGTGCACAAATGAACAGAAACACGGGCTTCTCGATGGTGGCGTCAAAGACCAAAGGTTTATTACTGCAGGGACACAGAAGTCATAGATACTACACACGGGCAGTAACCAGGAGCCTGTTCGATTTGTACATTGAGGGTTGCTCCTTATATACTAAAAATTGTGCTCTAGGCAAATATTTCACATGTCGGTACATTCCCAAACCTTTGTGTCTCTAAACAATAAATATTTGGCGTTACACAGGAACTGTCGATAATATCTGATACCAAACATCACGAAGAGGGGTTCCCACCAGTCCATCACAATCCCTTGTCAATATTGTATTCAAGAGCCGGACCGCCTCATCGTAAAGTTCGTTACCTCCCCCTAATAAAGGCCCAGAAGGAAAGGAGCAGAGCCAGGTGCAGAAGATAGAAAAGCGGGATAAGAGATGTTTGTGGGTTGTAAATGGGCAAGGCTACCGGCTTCGGCCGCCTAATCATGATCAGGTACAATGGACACGAAGACCAGTTTGGCAGGACTGGCCTTGGGCAGAGGAGGCAGCCTTTGTCGAGTCATGCAGCTACAGCGTGATCTGGTTTAAGGTGCACGTGTCATGTAAGAGGTGAATCTCCGGCTAAGGCTACGTGTCCTTAATCAAAGTGGAGTGAATGAAGTGATCAGAGGCTATTGCATATGTGAGGGCAAGGAACCACAAAATGGCGGCCACGATCTAAGATGGATGCCGTGTGTATATCAGAAATGTGTCAGTGGAAGGAGTGCTCTTGCTCGTAGCGTAGCGGAAACACTAGGATATACTAAATGGATCATTTGCGGTTCACTGATACCATTTTTATGTAATTCCGACAAGCTTGAAAACACGGGTTCAAGTCGTCACGGAACCGTCACGGAACCTCAGACCCTCCTTTTGCCCTTACATAGGCAATTACTCAATCTATGTCTGAATCTAGTTCTATGCTCATCAGGTCAGTGACATGCTGTTGTATCATCATCCTTTCTCGTGTCTTTTCTCCAAACGCAGGTGGTTTTCTGAGACAAGTTGCAGCACAAAGACTACACAGAGCAGGACCACACTGGATAATCAGACAACATGAGAATAGGAATACTAAGATGACACCAATGACCATTAGAACCTTCCATCCCCACGCTGAGATCAGAGTCCAAACCCACTCCATGAAGGACCAGTTTCCCTTGTCTACATGTATGGAGTCCGAAATCTTGTGCAACTTAGAGATCGCCTCGTAGACTGTTGGAGCATTATTAGGAATAAAGACACAGCAGCTCGATTGGATCATTCTGCATACCCCACCTCGATCTGCAAGTATAACATCTAGAACCATACGGTTCTGCAATGTCATGAGCCTATCCGCCTGAAGCTCAGCTGTCAGATTGCTAAGGGCACCAGCAGTTTCGGTAACAGTAGATTCAACTACCCGTGTTAGCTGACGTATGTTTCTACTATTGGCCATAGGCCCCCAGAACGGAAGGAAGCCTTTGAAGAAGTCTCCAGCTTCCTGACCAGCGGTATCTTCCTTGCTGAAAACACCTCTTGCTACTCTTGTTCTGTGGTAATCCGGTGAAGCAGTGTATGTCGGAGGCAACAATCGAGCAATATAACATGATCCTGAGAAGTCGGCAGGCAACCATGTATAAGCTCTGTCTCGACAAATGAAATAGGTACCTCTAGCAGTGAGGAAAGCAGGGGAAGAGTTAGCCGGAAACACATAAGTCTCTACGCACTCACTCCTCCCTAGCTGAGCTCTCGGATTTCTCCCATTACCTTGCAGACAGACCTGACCTCGGTGAGGTACGACCCAGATTGTAGTTGAGCTTTTACGCTTGCTTTCTCCTAAACTAAGGCGATACTCTGAAGTATTCCAACTTAAATATACTCGCAATTCGTCTCTAGGGTAAGATGGAGTATTATTGACGTCCTTGACCATGTCAATAATTCCCTGGACTAAGGCTTTGTTGGCAGAGTTATATTTAGTGGAACGTGGTGGACGTGGAGGATAGGTTTCAAGGGCATAAGCAAAGATGGTTTGGAAGGCCTGAAATGATCCATTATAGCTGTAAGGCAAAACCAAATAGGGAATACCTTTATCCATAGTGTGAGGTATCAAGCCACACACCCAGCAGTTTGTAGTGTTAACTACCAGTTGGTGTTGGTGCAAGAGCTGTACAAAAGTGTTGTTGGTGAATTCTGAGCGTCGGGTTTGCTCATGTTCTGGAAACGAGTGAAAAGAGTGTATAGAAGAAACAGTAGAAATAGCTGGATCAAGGGGAGGCACTGTAGAAACTGGCACAAAAATCAATTTTATGCTAAAGACAATTCCGCCCACCAATGTTGCTAAAACAATCAAAAATGTAATGGCACATTGCATCAAGAAACATTTGCTGTGAAGAATTCTATTAAGTTTGTTTCTGCGAACGTAGATCACATTTTCTCGTTGCAGCGCAGGAAGTTCCATCTTCTACAATCCGCTCGCGACCACTGATGATGTGTACGTAGATGAAAATGCCTCTGTCAGCCCTGGGAGTTCCCAGAACTAACAGAAAGATCGACCTTGTGTCAGACCCCTGCAAATTCAAACTAGGCACACAGCCACGACCCTACGGCTACCCAGACGGCAAGGCAATTTTTTAAAAACAATAAACAATAGCAAACTTCCTGGCTGAAAAGCAAAAGTTCAATATATATATGTATATATCAAAATCACAATATGCAGTTGCCTGCTTTATTAGTTCTTTTTATGGCTTCTAAGATTGTATCTCTTCTTTGCTGGTACTGTTTGATCGGAAAATAGTGTATCACTAGCAGCTGGTGCAGAGTTTAAGTTCGCAGATAGTAAAGTTTCTTCTGATGCTGGAGACAAATGTTCAATGTTCAAAGCAGTCTTTTCAGGAGGAGAGTCACGTTTCAAAGTGTCAGTAATCAAATCGGCATCGCTGAAAGGGACAAATTTCGGAGTTATTTCAGATTCGGAGGCACCAATTCCCTTCTTCACCCAGTCGTCGTAGGGCAGCGGCAGTGGAACACGCTTTACGTGAGAAGCGTGGATCCAGTGCTTGCGGCCAGCAACACGTACAGCTGTCCTCGTCGCCAGCAGGACCTGGAAGGGGCCGATGTAGCGAGGCTGAAGATTCTTTGTCCTCACAAAATTTCTGACCACCACGTGGTCGCCAGGTTTCAGCTGATGCCCTGGACTCTCCGGAGGTTTTGGCAAAGCATCAAAGACCTGTTGATGAATAAGACTTAATTTAGCAGTCAAGTCGTAAAGGTAGTCTATTAACATAGGATATTCAATGGAGCAAAACCTTTTAGGCCTTGGCACACCCCAGATATTTGCTGGGCGGCCAAACACAATCTCATATGGAGAAAGCCCTATTCTAGAATGCACTGTTGCTCTCGTTGATAACAAGGCCAAAGGAAGTGCGTCTGGCCAAGCCAAACCTGTGGATGCTTGTATTTTGGCTATTTTAAGCTTGAGGGTGCCATTGTAACCCTCGACTAAACCAGCAGACTGGGGATGGTTTGCACTATGGAATTTTTGTTTCAATCCTAGACCAGCACACACACTCTGCATAACTTTCCCTATAAACTCACTTCCGTTATCTGACCATACAATCCGTGGCATTCCGTACCTAGGGAAAAATTCTTTTAGAAGAATTTTGGCAGTTGATAGAGCAGTGTTGTCCTTTAGTGGGTATGCTTCTATCCACCTGGAAAAAGCACAAACTACCACCAGGACGTATTTTAAATTGTTGCAGCGTTCCATGTGAATGAAGTCTAACTGAATCACTTCAAAGGGACAGGAAGGAGGAGCAAAATGACCAGCTGGAGTTGGAGTTCCCTTGCCAGGATTATGCATCAAGCACACCATACAATTTTTCACCACTCTCTCTGCACACTTACTGATTCCCTCATTCTTCCAGACCGGAGCCAACATCTTACATATCCCTTTAGAACTTATGTGCGCCACTCCATGCGCCATCGTCACTACTGCAAGCACATACGCATCAGGCAACATCCAACGCTGCTGTTCTGTCAAATCGATCCAACATCCATTCGAGTCCAATTTGCCCGTACTTTCTCTCCATACACGTTTCTCTTCCTCAGTCGCTTCTTTCTGAATCTCTTTCACACTTTCCATAGTGTCCTCACACATTCCAGACTCAGCAATCCATCTTGCAGACGTGGCAACATACATTCTACTCATCATGTCTCTAGCTGTTTGTTTAGCTGTTTCATCGGCAAAGGCATTCCCACGACCAACATCATCCGTGATTGCTTTATGAGCACTGCACTTCACAATCGCAACTTCAGTCGGTAAGGTTAGAGATTCCAACAAGTCGTTAACTAGCTGACCATGTTGAATCTTAGTCCCATGGGACGTAATGAAACCCCTTTCTCTCCACAACCGGCCAAAACTATGGGCCACGCCAAATGCGTACTGACTATCTGTAAACACATTCACTCTCTTTCCCTCAGCTAAAACACACGCTCTCGTAAGAGCTATTAATTCTGCAGCTTGGGCAGAATTCTGACTCACTCTTGCAGTCTCCACAATCGTCTTCAAAGTCGTTACCGCGTAGGCAGCAGTCACGTCACCATTCTCCAATTTAAAACATGACCCGTCCACATACAGCGTACCCTCCGGGTCGGATAGAGGAGTATCCCTCAAATCGATGCGACCTTTTGTCTCTTCCTCCGTTTTAAAATAACAGTCATGTGGCTCAGAATCACTCGACTCTTGATCAGTCGGCAACAATGTTGCTGGATTCAATACATTGCATCTTTTGATCTGAATATGACTCGCTAATAACGTCAGCTCGTAACCAGATAATCTCGCACTAGTAAGGTGTTGTGTCTTCGTTCGGTTCATGAGTGTATCCACTGCATGAGGAACCATGACCACTAGCATATTGTTCATCACCAAACCAGCAGATTGTCGAATGGAAGCTGCAGCTGCCGCTGTAGCCCTCAAACAACTAGGCAATGCTCTAGCTACCGGATCTAGTGTTGATGAGAAATACGCACAAGGGCGTTGTTTATCACCAAATTTCTGTGTCAGAACACTCAACGCGCAACCTTCTCTTTCGTGAACGTAGAGCGTGAATGGTTTGCTATAATCAGGTGTACCCAATACAGGAGCTGAACACAGTGCTTTTCGTAACTCAATAAAACTCTCTTGACATTCATCAGACCATGGCACCGGACTCGGAACATTTTTCCCAGTCAAAGCTACCAATGGTTTCGCTAAAAGTGAAAAATTTGGAATCCACTGCCTACAGTAAGAGGTAATACCTAGAAAGGCACGTACTTCCCTCTGTGTGCGTGGAACACTCATCTGCGTAATTGCTTTTATTCTTTCTGGGGTCAACTTCCTTCCCTCCTTTGATAAGAGGTGACCTAGGTAGGTTACTTCTTGGCAGCAATATTGCATTTTGGAAGGGGACACCTTATGATTCAAATTAGACAAATGATGCAATAGTGAAATTGTAGCTGCTTTGCAAGTTTCCTTGTCATCGGCAGCCACTAAAAGATCGTCTACGTACTGTACTAGGGCAGAGCCTGGAGGAAGGACAAAAGAATCTAGCTGACTTTTTAAAGCTTGACTGTAAATGGATGGACTTTCACAGTAGCCTTGTGGAGCGCGTTTAAATCTGAAACTGCGACCTCCTAAACAGAAGCCGAAAATATCCCTACTTTCTTCAGCTATCGGAATGCTGAAAAAGGCATTCTTCAAGTCGATGACTGAGAACCAATTGGCTGTAGCAGGAATCAATGTTAACAAGACAGTAATGTCTGGCACTACAGGAAACTGCGGAATTACAATCTTATTAACTTCTCTAAGGTCTATGACAAACCTATAAACTGGAGGCTTTGTAGGATCAGTTCGTTTCAAGATCGGTAATACAGGACTGTTACAGACATTTCCTCGAGTTTCTTCAACCACACCTTTCTTAATCAAATCTTGCACAATTAATAAGAGTGCACGCTCACCTTCACTCGATATTTTATATTGAGGAATTCTTGGAAATTTTACATTCGCTTTCAAAGTTACTACATACGGTGGAATTTCTAGTAGACCTACATCATTGGGACCAGTCGCCCAAAGAGAATCAGGGAGTGAACGTAGCTCCGGCGGGAGTGCGTCCATTGACAAGTACATCGGAGAGGTGATATTTTTGCCCAGTGTAAGCTGTACTCCTTCCGGAGAACAGTACAATGTCGCATATAGTCGTTTTAACAAATCTAAACCAAGCAGATTTTCATTACAACCTGTCGTCAAAATCAAGGGTGCTTTCAATTGACACGGTCCAACAGAAATAGACAAAGGACCAGATATCGGGTTGTACACAGGGGCGCCTGAAAAACCTACGGAAACATTTGTTGAGCCAGACAAAGGTGCGCCAGGGAGTTTCGCATGCATGATAGAACTTTTTGCGGCACCAGTATCCAACAGAAACGGTTCGACTACACCTGATGTTGCTACTGCGACATAAGGCCCACTCTGATCCACTGGAACTGATACTACTCCCTCTCTCTGTCCATGGCTGTCCTAATACCCATTTTGTTGGAATCCCTCATCAACTTCACAATAATCCTCAACAAGATATTGCTGAGATCTATTCTGTTGAGCTGACTGTACATTTCGTTGATCAAAGTGATTAGAAGGACGATCATTCGTTTGCGGAGGCATAGCACCTCGCCCTCGACCTCTAGAATTCTGCGCATAACCACCACGACCTCTCTGAGCTGCTGCTGCATTATTTTGCGCTAAGATCGGACATTCATTTTTATAGTGACCCTCTTTCTTGCAGTACGCGCACTGATTCCACTGATATTGAGGCCTTGATGTACTATAATCTGTCCTTTGATATGAGTTTTGCTGCGTATTAGTCTGATTCGTACGAGGCGGATACGCCTGCTGCAAAAGAACTTTAGTTTTTAAATCTTTCGTTTTCTTCTCTGATTTCTCTTTTTCCTCTTTATCCCTATTTTCGTAGTACTGTGCAGTCGCAAGTATTTGCGCTGTCGTAGATACAGCCCACGCACTTTCTGAGTCTTTCAATTTATTGCATAATTCAGGTAACAAATTATGCACAAATTTATCGACAAACAATCTCTGTCCTCCTTCAGTGCTCATATCCTGACCACTATGGTCTACAAAAGTCTCTTCGAATCTCGTGAAGAAGTCCGAGACACTTTCGTCTTTCTTCTGTCTACACGCTGACAACTTGTCCCAATTAACACGCAATGCTGGCATCAGAGTCTTCATTAGATCAATTATTCTACCTGGCAGATTAGCAATCAAAGGTTCGGGTTTCGCACCACCTATTTGTTGAGCATCTGCTGCAGTGATAGCTGCCCAATCACCACCTAAAGCAGCCTGATGATCCTCTCTACGAATTTTAGCCCACACTGGTTGCGGAACTACATTACCAAACAACATATCAATGTCGGCTAAGTTCATTATACAAGCCTCAACTGTCTGTGTCAATTCCTTGTAATATCCAGCTGGATTCTTACGTGGATCTGGCAAGGCCTGTTTCACTGCTAACACTTCTGCTCGCTTCCATGGAATGTGTATCCACACTCTTTGGAACTGTGCTGGAGCAGCTGCAATACCCGCAACCGCATCAGCTTGCACGGCTTCGCGCCAAATTGGAGGAACCTCCCTCATAGGATATTGGCGACTTAGCTTCACTTTACCTTTTTCTAAATCTCTCGGCGAACGAAGAGATGGATCATTCCTAAAACTCAAAATAAGTTCCATCGCTTCCTGTATTTTATCACCCACTATCATTCCTGCAGCAAACTCTTTTTGAACCTTAATTAAATCTTCCAAATCTGATTCGACATCGTCTTCTTCTATTTCCTCACGTAACAACGAGCACATCTCGTCGAAGACGTATCGTTGCGTTGGTTCTCCCCATTGCATAAATGTCTCTAACACATCTCTCGTACTATATCTTCTAACCTTCGAAATCCATCTAAGAGCCGTGGAGTCTAAAACTCCCCGTTCCTCAGTACTTGGAAGTTGACTCCGTCTCTGAACAGAGTCAGGAGTAGGAGTCTTAATCAAGGTTTTATATATAGGAGACAGCATATTAGTAACGGAATCAGTGATTCTTCGACGAACAGAAAGTGGAGTTAGTACACTCGCAGACATAGAGAATGCAGTAGAGGTAGGAATAGATGACGAAACAGTAGGAGTATCGAGGAAAATAGTTTGAGGAACAGTAGGTACAGTGGTAGGTATAGGAGCTGGCAGTGTGGGAAGAGGAGGAGCTGTAGGAACATTTACATTCACCACAGGAAGTATAGGAACTTGATTCTGAGGAACAGGAGCAGGAACACCAGGTTGTCCAGCAACCGGCAATTGAACATTCGGGATGAGTTGAGCCGTAGCACCTTGTGCATACGGTGGAGGCGAACGTAACAGATAAGACAACAGAGGATCGTTTTCGGAATCCTCCAGTATCTTAGCCATTTTCGATGGCAAGGCAGGATAGCACTTGTCAATCGCTAAGTTATGCTCTCTAATGGCTACATCTATGGCCTTCTCACACTCGTTAGCCTGCAACTGTTTAGTCGCTTGCTCTAGAGTTAATTCTTCTTGTTCTTTTTGCTCTTTCTTCAACCTTTTCATTTCTCTCTGTTTGGATTCTTTCCGCCAATAACGAAAAGAGTCAAACATTGCCGGCCGGGCTTTCTTCCTAAACAATTTCGCTTCTAAGTTGTCGAGAATCTCTTGTTCAAAACTACCATGCAGTGGCCAACTAAGGACACCATCCTTCTTACAATAACGGACCCATATCTCATTATAAGTTATAGGACCCACACCATACTTACAGTATAAATCATATAGGGGAGTCCCAATCGGAGGAACCAGACAAGAGTCCTCCAATTGTGAGTCACTGTTGCAACTAAAACAAGACAACATTTTCCGACTTACCATTTTCAGTCCGGAACACAAAACAAACAAACACAAAACAAATTTGTGCACTTGAACCAAGAACTTAGGCCTACCAAAAACGAACTGATGTATCGATACCCAAACTGAACCAAATAGATTATCGTTACTAGAACAACCAAAGATAATCTTACAAGACCAAACCAAACCAAGAACCGATCAAGGATTTTTAACAATCCTCACAAAAGTAACCAGCTAGCTATCACTAAATACTTAACTGAGTCACTGAAGACGTCACCAGGGAGAAACCCGTCACGTTTCGCCGTACTAAGGACTGCACCACTTCGGGTCCAAGACAGGGCGACGGTCAAGGCAACGGCCCACTGCAGCCGTCCTGAACGGGAACCCTCGTGGAAGAGAACTTCAGGACCAGGACCACTTTTGCGATATGCCGGGATCGATGAAGTGGGGCGCCTCCCTCAGGAATCTTCACACGAAGCTTCTCGAACTCTTCAGGCTTTTGGACCGGTACCGAATGACGTCGCCCAACGTTGGGCGCCAATTGGAGTTCTGGACTTTTTTGGTTCCGTCCAGAGGTGTCAGGGTACAACACCCAAAGACCCCGGAGTCCCACCTGCCTTGGTGCACAAATGAACAGAAACACGGGCTTCTCGATGGTGGCGTCAAAGACCAAAGGTTTATTACTGCAGGGACACAGAAGTCATAGATACTACACACGGGCAGTAACCAGGAGCCTGTTCGATTTGTACATTGAGGGTTGCTCCTTATATACTAAAAATTGTGCTCTAGGCAAATATTTCACATGTCGGTACATTCCCAAACCTTTGTGTCTCTAAACAATAAATATTTGGCGTTACACAGGAACTGTCGATAATATCTGATACCAAACATCACGAAGAGGGGTTCCCACCAGTCCATCACAATCCCTTGTCAATATTGTATTCAAGAGCCGGACCGCCTCATCGTAAAGTTCGTTACCTCCCCCTAATAAAGGCCCAGAAGGAAAGGAGCAGAGCCAGGTGCAGAAGATAGAAAAGCGGGATAAGAGATGTTTGTGGGTTGTAAATGGGCAAGGCTACCGGCTTCGGCCGCCTAATCATGATCAGGTACAATGGACACGAAGACCAGTTTGGCAGGACTGGCCTTGGGCAGAGGAGGCAGCCTTTGTCGAGTCATGCAGCTACAGCGTGATCTGGTTTAAGGTGCACGTGTCATGTAAGAGGTGAATCTCCGGCTAAGGCTACGTGTCCTTAATCAAAGTGGAGTGAATGAAGTGATCAGAGGCTATTGCATATGTGAGGGCAAGGAACCACAAAATGGCGGCCACGATCTAAGATGGATGCCGTGTGTATATCAGAAATGTGTCAGTGGAAGGAGTGCTCTTGCTCGTAGCGTAGCGGAAACACTAGGATATACTAAATGGATCATTTGCGGTTCACTGATACCATTTTTATGTAATTCCGACAAGCTTGAAAACACGGGTTCAAGTCGTCACGGAACCGTCACGGAACCTCAAAGGGCCAGGGGATGCTAATCAAAATGGCAGAGACAACAACAAGGCAGCAACTACAACAAGCTATGCTGCAGAGTAAACGGAGGCGCTTTAAATATTCTAAACTCAGTAGCAAGCACAGCCAAGAAGTGCGCGCTAGCGATCTCAAGGGCAATGACAATGCAGGCACAATGAATTGTTACAGATAGAGCATTCAAGCGCTACTTGAAGGGAAATAGTTTGCACACAAGCGCTACAATCCTAATTGCAGAGACAGGCGCTACAATATCAGCGTGACGGTGAGAGAACAGCAGAGTCAGGCGCTACAATACCAGGTCTGCGCAGGAGGAGGCAAGGGGAGAGACCGTTCGTGTCCAGGACAGGACGGTCACAGCTCCAGGAGGGTGCGAGGACGGCTTGTGGTTTCCGTGGGTGGGAGGGTCAGCCGGGAGGCGGGAGCGAGGTGGGGGAAGGGCCAGGGGATGCTAATCAAAATGGCAGAGACAACAACAAGGCAGCAACAACAACAAGCTATGCAGCAGAGTAAACGGAGGCGCTTTAAATATTCTAAACTCAGTAGCAAGCACAGCCAAGAAGTGCGCGTTAGCGATCTCAAGGGCAATGACAATGCAGGCACAATGAATTGTTACAGATAGAGCAGTCACGCGCTACTTGAAGGGAAATAGTTTGCACACAAGCGCTATGCCCCAGTGGGCGTGGCCACTCCCCTGGCCTACTGGATCTTGTAGTTCATGAATAAATTAAACTCAAGTGAGTCTGTCTCAATGTTAACAAAATCAGGCATCCTTTTCATCATTTTAACCCAAGTGGGCAGAAGCACAGTTTCGCAACAAATGCCTGTTCTGCTTTGTTGTTGTCGTCATGAAGGCTGCCTCCTGTTAATCAAATAACACCAACCTGGCATCATCACAGGTCCACGAGCATTGTGGAAGGCTTCTCTCGCGGCTGGACTCAGCCGCTACAAATCCAAAACACAAGGTAGCCGTCAAATGAGAGAAGCCAGCCGGCAGCTTCGTAGTTCAATTTATTTGACGAAAATCATGCAAGCAGACACTTGAAACAACACCAGCCTCAGCAGTCCATAACATCACCAGACGCGTTTCGGGAGTTCAATCCCTTCTTTTGTGGTAGGCTGTTAGCAAAAGGACAGCATTTCATGCACTTTTATTTCATGTTCCAGCCCCAGTGGGTGTGGCCACTCCCCTGGCCTACTGGATCTTGAAGTTCATGAATAAATTAAACTCGAGTGAGTCTGTCTCAATGTTAAGAAAATCAGGCATCCTTTTCATCATTTTAACCCAAGTGGGCAGAAGCACAGTTTCGCAACAAATGCCTGTTCTGCTTTGTTGTTGTCGTCATGAACGCTGCCTCCTGTTAATCAAATAACACCAACCTGGCGTCATCCAGGTCCACGAGCATTGTGGAAGGCTTCTCTCGCGGCTGGACTCAGCCGCTACAAATCCAAAACTAAAGGCAGCCCCCAAATGAGAGAAGCCAGCCGGCAGCTTCGTAGTTCAATTTATTTGACAAAAATCATGCAAGCAGGCACTTGAACAACACCAGCCTCAGCAGTCCATAACATCACCAGACGCGTTTCGGGAGTTCAATCCCTTCTTCTGTGATAGCCTGTTAGCAAAAGGACAGCATTTTATGCACTTTTATTTCAAGTTCCTGTCCCAGTGGGCTTTGCCACTCCCCTGGCCTACTGGATCTTGAAGTTCATGAATAAGTTAAACTCTCATTTGGGGGCTACCTTTAGTTTTTGATATATCTATATATATATATATATATATATATATATATATATATATATATATATATATATATATATATATATATATATATATATATATTACCTACTGGCGGTCGCCAATAGGTATATATAGTTAGGATTTTTTTCCTATGGGACTTTTGAAAATTCTATGTCTAATAACTTTGGCGTTTGTGGACAGAATCGGCTGAAATTTTCAGGAAAATGGCACATTTTGTTTCTGAGCAGCCCTTAAAAATTTGGGGGGGTTTCGTCAAGGGGGGCCGAGAAAAAAGGGGGGTCCCAAAACGCGTTTTTCCCATGTTAATTTCCATGGGCCTTTGGCCTCACTTTTAGCTCGAACGGCTGAATGGATTTGCACGAAACTTGGCAACATTGTAGGGACTGTTAGCCCGATGTGCCTTTGCTGGGTCTCAATATATGTGCTTCAGTGGATTTTTTGAGAAATTACCGTTTTAAAAATGTATATATCTGTGACAGCGTCCTGGATAGCGCACCAGTTCGCGTACTTGTCGCGTAACGGAGCTTTGCGATGCGAAGCTGATTGGCTCTCCGGTGTCTGTCAACATTCTAAACAGTCCGTAGCGGCCGCCATTTTGTCTCTCGGTAGGATCGAGAGACAAGAAGAGGTCAAAACGAAGGGGGAAATAAAGGAAAGGGGGCAAGGTAGACCCCTTCTGACCCCCTAGGATTGATGAGGGGGATATTAAAGTGCCCCGTGGGTCCCAAAAAAAATACAAAAAAATTTTATTGTGGGGTGCGCCCGGTTCGCATACCGGAAAGCGGTCTGGGGAGCGTACTATAAGGAAACAAGAATGATTGACTTTTAACTTATTGTATGTTTATTGATTGTTCGTTTTGTTTTTTTGTTTTTTTTTTATTTACGTAGCTTTACGTAGCTATATGTAGGTACCAATGCAGAGTCTATAATTTAATAAACGCCGTCTCCTTTGTAAATATCTTGCCTGTTGTTATAGAAGTTATTGTGGTATATGGAATTCATACCATAGTCTGTCTGGAAAGCCGAAACAACATGGTGGCAGGAGATATAAAGAGATGTTAAATACACATTGGGGATTATATAGTGGGAGAAAGGAAGTAACTATGAACAAAGCTAGTATGTAACACCAAAAAGTTGCAAAGTATATTTTAAGTCTGACTTCACGTTATAATACATTTGCTACTAGTTTTCAACATATATATAAAAATAAATAATGTGTCAAACAAACATTTATTTTTCAGATTGTTTTTCAAAATGTAAAAGAAAATCTAAAAAATCGTGATCATTTTTTTCTTCATTTTTCAGTAGAAAATCTACTGCATCTACACATTGCACAAGTTCATTGTTTATTGTGTCGTCGTAGAAATCCATGTCAACTTCTGTCTCCATTTTTTTTTCTGTTTCAGTTTTCATGTTGTTTTGTTGTTCTTCCATTTTCAATTCTGAAAAATGATTTTTTTAAAAATATATCAGTACAGATAGGGCGCTGTTGGGTTTCAGTACAGATAGGCAGTTTGGTTAATTAAAAAGTGTTTTTTTCTTTGGGCAGTGTATGGTATCAAATTGGAAGTAGAAATATGAAGAAAATTATCAAATAAACTCTTAGTCAATTCTGAATTATACTATAGAAGTCTAACTCTATCCTTAACTCAGGGCTGGCGCTAGGCATGGGCAGCTTGGGCTGCCTCTCATGGTCTCGCACTCAGCCCATCAGCATGGTGCCACACACTGGTGATGTGTCCTTTTGTTTTCCTGGAGATCTATCACAAAGAAAGGTGTCGCCTGCAATTAAGGTCCATTGGCGGGGGCCCCTCCATGGGCCTCTCATGGATGGTGTCAGGAGGTATAGGGGAGGGAGAAGGAGACGCTCCCTCAATTGCAAGGAGACCATTCACAGACACTGTGGGGGGCCCATTGTCCAGCATTTTGGCGCACCCTCAGTTTTAAAAATAATATCTTACCTTTTAAAAATATTTTGAAGTTATCAGTTGATTTTTTTGTTGTTCTGCACTTCACGAAGTAGTAGTCAAAATGGGTGTGCTTCTCTCTCTTTGTATATATATATTCAGGTACATAACCAATGAAATGTCATGATATAATAGTAGAAATTGAAAGTAATCTTTTAATTGGTTGTCATTTCAAAAACATCCGATATGTTTTGTGAAGTAATTTACCTCAGGGATTTTAGAGAGTTCTACATGCTAAATGGATAAATGGTATTCCAACAATATTTGTGAAAATGGTAGGGATTGGTATGTAGTATGAGCTAATGTTTAATTGGTGAAAGTGTCTCCAGTTGTTTTTCTGTAAATTACTTTCCCACCTTTTTTGAGCGAGTGCTTGTCAGTGTGTTTCCCAGTAGTCCTCCATTTTGTGTTTCGGTAGAATTGAGATACAAGATGGAGGGTAAATAATGTTCAGAATGGGTAGATTGGGGTAGTTTATACGTATCCTGTCTCCCTAAGTTTTCTGAGGGTGGCTCAGGACGCTCATATATGTCGTTAAAAAAATAGTTTTTTATCGCGTGGTAAGCTGCCGGTACGCGAACTAGTTAGCATACCGGGAAGCGAATATAGGTGAAAATAAGTGAAAAAAGGTACATTCGAAATTTCAAAAGAGTACACTAAGTTAAGGTAGCTCTGAAAAGAGCTTTTGGGTTTTGTGTATGTTCGAGAAACTTATAAGTAGGAACCAATACACATTCTTAAATTTAGTATGAAAACTTTGTTCCCCTCATCTGAGAAATGCACGCCATCTCCTCTGTAGATATCTTGCATGTAGTAACACAAGTTATTGTTGTAGATGCAGCCCATTCCATGGTCCCTCATGTAAGCTGAAACAGACTTATTTACATGCTTCCTCGATTTTTCTATTTGTGGACAAAATTGATTGGACCACCTCCATTTTTGTCTTTGGCATATATTGGAATATAACAAGGCAGTTTGAGGAAAAAGAGTCATCAAAATGCTCAAAGGTGTCTTTTAGGAGCATTTCCAGACCTACCCCAGTCAAAGTGCCTAAATCGTTTCCGCCACAGTGCACTATTATGAGGTCAGGGTTTGGCAAATGTAAAAAGGTTTTCACCATGGTATCAATTGGTGACATTTCAATCCTCTTCGGCCAATCCATTTAATTTCCACATTTTGTAAATTGAGGTTGTGTAAATTTTTGTTTTCAGCATACCTGTGAGCCCAGTGGATGTAGCTATGTCCAAGAATCCAGACTGAAAACATGGCTAGAGGAGTTTTTGCTGCAGTCAGATGAAGTGTGGGAATGAAATGGCAGTTGAAATAGTGAAGTTTGTAATGAAAAAAAACTGTGGAGTTTGAGTGCAAATGATTCATTTGCAGTGATTGGTGTATTTCCATTGCTGAAAACAGAAAGTTAGGGTGCATGGATGTGTTCTTTGAAAGATGTAATTTGAATGGTTAATAAAACATGATGTTATGAAAGATTTCAGTGTATTAGCAGGTGTACTGAGAATTCAGAGTTCATTTGAAACATTGTTGTGTGAACTTGTGAACATGAGAGGTCTGGCAGGCGGTAGTTGCTATGGAAAAGAGGTAGAAAGGGCAGAGGGGGGAAGGGTGTTGATTTGAAAATAGTGAGGGAAGAGTTTTGATTGGCTGACATGAGAGATATGTGTGATGAATATCAGCGTTTCAGTGCCTTTGTTGGTTCCAGCCTCTGGAGTGCATACTTTTAATTCTGCTAAAGAATAATTGGTGTGTTTCTGAGTCTGTTTTGAATTTCAAAAAGAATTTGTAAAGGTGAGTTATCGTTTATATATTTTAGATAAAGACTAGTATGCTTTTTTTGCGTAAATAAGAAAGTCAGCTGTGTATTTAAAATGATGTTTTGCGTCAAGTGTTTTGCATTCTGCTTTCAAAGGTGATTTTGGATTCTTTTACCAATTGTAATTGTAGATAATGTAAATTATTAGTACTGACAAGGTGTGTATGTACATAGGAGCTGTGCTGTGTTTTCAAATTATGATCAGAAAATCGTTTTTAAGGAAAAGGCATGCTTTAAAAAATTATGAGAAACTATGTACTTGTGATGTGACTCCTGCAATGCGTCGCTTTTGCGGAACAGATATATGATGCATTTGTGTTGGTATTGTTACGGTGTATATGTAAAAAATGATGCATAAGTTTTGCACGGGCATTGTAAATACTCTCCTATGTGTGCTTAGCAATTTCAAGTCACTTCCCCCGGGTTCAAGGGCCTTGTGAATACGTCCCCATGTGTGTCTGGTCATTTGAAGTCACTTTCCCTGTAGTGCAAGGCCCTTGTAAATACGCCCCCATGTGTGCCTGAAAAATTTTCATTTTGATTGTTTGAGTTACATAGACATGTTAAAAGTTATTGAAAAAAAGGTGCAAGTTCCTGAAAAAAACTTTTTCATGTGTATTAGGGCATCTTAAGTCTGTTCCGCATGAATGTAGGTGTATTATTGTTTTACATAAAAGGTTTAAAAACTTTTTTTGAAATCAAATTTATGCACACTCAGGGCCCGATGTAGGTGGTCGTTTCAGGCCATTTACCGACCGGTTACGGCCGATTTCGGCCGTTTCCGACCGGTAAATGGCCAATCGTTATGTAGGGGTCTAAATCCAAGGCCACATGTAGGTAAATCTACATTTACAGAATCGGAAAAATTATCGGTTCGGTAAAATACCGAATCGGTAATTTTACCGATTCTGTAAATTTCCTATGTAGGGGGGACTCTTCTGAGTCTCAAAGGCCTTAACCAATCGGTATTTTAGCATGAAATCCAACTTCATGGTAAAATACCGATTTCGGTGTGCATGCACATGTGTGCATGCACACCTATGTCATGTGAAAGGCAGACCTGTCCTTAGGGCAGGTATGCCTGCCACATGGCACCTGTGCCTGTTTTGAGGGTGCCAGAGGGTGTCAAAGTGACACCCCCTGCACCCTTGTGAATTCTTTAATTACCGATTCGATAAATACCGAATCGGTAATGCCTAATCATTCCTATGGGCTTCAAAGCCCATAGTAATGATTAATTGTTGGAGTTACATAGCCATGTTAAAAGAAAATGATGCATAAGTGTTGCAAATACCCTCCTATGTGTGCTTAGCAATTTCAAGTCACTTCCCCCGGGTTCAAGGGCCTTGTAAATACGTCCCCATGTGTGTCTGGTCATTTGAAGTCACTTTCCCCGTGCTGCAAGGCCCTTGTAAATACGCCCCTATGTGTGCCTGTAAAATTTTCATTTTGATTGTTTGAGTTACATAGCCATGTTAAAAGTTATTGAAAAAAAGGTGCAAGTATCTTAAAAAAACGTTTTGATGTGTATTAGGGCATTTTAAGTGAGTTCCCCATGAATGTAGGTGTATAATTGTTTTACATAAAAGGTTTAAAAACTTTGTTTGAAATCAAATGCATGCACACTTAGGGCCCGATGTAGGTGGTCGTTTCAGGCCATTTACCGACCGGTTACGGCCGATTTCGGCCGTTTCCGACCGGTAAATGGCCAATCGGTATGTAGGGGCCTAAATCCAAGGCCACATGTATATTTTAAATGATGTTTTGCATCAAGTGCTTGTATTATGCTTTGAAAGACGATTTTGCATTTTTTTACCAATTGTAATTGTAGTTAATGTAAAGTATTAGTACTGATAAGGTGTGTATGTACATAGGAGCTGTGCTGTGTTTTCAAATTATGACCAGAAGAGTCCTACTACATATGGGTGGCTTTAAATCAGTATATTTATCGATGTTTTATTTTACCGAATCTGTAAAATTACCGATTCTGTAATTTTACCGATTCGGTAATATATTGCCCCTTACATGACAAATTTTGTTATCTGGTCGGTAACGGCCGAAAATACAGTTTTTCGGTCGTTACCGACCGACCTACATCTGGCCCTTAAAGTCTTAGAGACAGATTTATGATGGTTGTGCGCCTCTTTTGTGCTGTTGGAGGGTCACTTTTGTAATGCAGGAGAGATTTACAAGAAGCACCATGTTGCAAAACAGCAGCTGCGGGTCGGGGAGGGAGTTACGGTGGGGCAGGCATGCGGGGAGGGGGAGGGGCAGGGTGGAGGGACGTAAACACTGGCATATGGATTATTGCAGGTAAGTACACAATTTAATGTGTGTAAGGTTTCATGTGGGCTTTTTTTTGCAGGGTGGGTAGTCATTTGCATGAAAGCCCTGTAATTCTATCACTATCACAGTAAAATTTAAAACATTTTAATGAATCATCTTTATAGCGTTGCTGAATCAAATTCTTACTGTTGATTTACTGTTTGGTATTAGTGGTTAATAGCATTTTTTATTATATTTTACCACAGATTCAACTGCAGATTATTGAGAAATTAGACAATGCCATCTAAAGATAGAATCCAAAAGTCTACGAAACGTCAAAGACAGCAGATTACTACATTTTTCCAACAGTCCTCTACATTTAAATCACCTCAATGCACGAAGAAAACTTCGGGTAAGCGAACGAAATAATTTCTTAGAAACATTTGTAGAATCAAAAGTATAACTACAGAACAAGTTTTAGTGCCAAAAAGAAAGCCAATTTAAATGGAAAGGAAAGGCCCGTCAAAAACGTTTCTGCTACAGCTGGAGATAACTCTGTGCATGGCAGTAGAAGGGAAAATGTATTCAGGGACATTCATAGGCGAATGTTCCGCAACAGGGTAATTGTCAATTTGCTAAAACAATTCAAGAAAGGCCAACAGAAAGTGGCATTTTATAAGAAAAAGAAAAATGTAGAGAAAATTATTGATCAGGCTTTCGAAATTAAGCAAAAGTTATTTATTTTGGTAATTAATAGAATTAGGAAACTAAACAAGGTAATCTATGTTTTCAAATCTAATAGTAGATGGAAGAGAGAAGTAAATCGAAGTAATTTTTGTGATGTTTTCTCAGGAGAATGGATGCATAGTTCAAATAGTGAGGCATTTTTTAATGAGGAGAGTTATTTTCAGGACAATGATTTGGTGCATGCAGTTGACACCAGTAGTCGAGCTTATGAGGTGAAAGACGGTCAACCGGTTGAAAAAGAAATACTTGTGTCTGCAGATGCAGAAGAGGCGTTAAGTGATGAGGTTTTAGGGAGACGTCCTAAGAGACCAGTGTACACCTGGAAGTGTAGTTCTATTTGCAGTGTGCGACAGGATTCCATCAATTTGCTTTGTGATTTTATACGGACGTTTCATAAGAAAAGTGTAAAGCAAAAAATAAAGATGTTGCAAGAATTAGATCCTTGCAGAGTGAGACAAGTGACAGGTTTGCGTGGTCATTCACTGGCTTGTCTTTCCAGGAGAGTATGCCAGAGTGTATTTCATCATTTCAGGATGCTAGCAGTGCATCATAATAAAGTGAGGAAATTAGTGAGAATGTTGTATTATGCTAAGAGTCCAGCAATTATGCTTAAACAATTAAGCAGTGCTCTTTTGCATGGTTCTGAAGTAGATGTGAAGAATATTTGTCAAGAAATTGAGTTCTGTTACTTTGCTGGTAAAGAGAACAATGTTGATATTGAATCACTAGAAGAAGGTAATGTGGAAGACAGTGTACAGATTTTCAGTACAGATAAGTTTCATAAGGATATTTCCACATTTATGGTGAAATCAAGTGATTGGCCTAATTTTAATTGTGTGTGTTGTCGACGGACTTATTATAAGAATCAGACTAAGTTAGTGGATGTATATGCAAAAAGGGATATGGAAAACAATAGTGAATGGAAGGATTTTGCCACATACTTGATGGTAGAAAATTGTTTTGATTTGGGAGCGGACCAACGTATGTGTACTTATTGTTTTAACAAATTAAACCAAAACCAGATGCCTGCTAGGGCGGTTCATAATAATCTGGAATTGGTAGAGATTCCTTCTGAATTGAAGGATTTAAATACTTATGAATCTATTTTGATTCAAAGTGTGCATCCCTTTCAAGCTATTGTAAGAATGCAGCCAAAGACAGGGAAGTTGCCTCCATCAGATTTACAGAGAGGATTAAAGGGAAGAGTTGTTTATTTGCCTCTAGATTTGAACAAAAACATTAACACAATTGGAATAGAGAAAGTGGAAGAGGAACCTCTAGTTATCATAGTTAATGGGGTTCCGACAAAGAGTAAGGAAATATGGCAAGATTTAGTGGATGTTAGGAAAGTCAAAAAGGCAACATTGTATTTAAAAAAAATAATAAGTACTATAAGAATGTATATGTTGCAGAAGAGGTAGTAAGTGAGGAAGAGGATAGCGATTTGTGTCCTGGTCAAATTGAAAAAGTAGAAGCCTCTAAAAAGGAAGAAATTTATGAACATTATAGTGTTCATCCTTTGCATTCCAAGGAAGCTATGGGGAATGCTATTGAGTTGTTTCAAATGAAACAAGCCAAAGGGAGTCCCATTAGTGTTTGGGAGGAAAGTTTGGAAGCTCGGTGTTTCCCACAGCTATTTCCCACAGGTCGAGGAGGACGATATGATGAGTGACCTGTTCAAATTCCTGCTTCAGAATACCGGACTTTACGATTGTATGCAGAAGATGCTAGGTTTCGACAATGCATTCCCTATTTGTTTCATCTCCTGTTTGAAAGCGATCTGTCAGGATTGTCATATGCAGTGAACCACATCTTGAAAAGTCGTATACAGATGCGAAACATCTCGGCAAGGGACTTTCTGGATAAAGTCAGTGTCCAAGACAGTATTTTGGATTCTCACCTAATTAATCTCATGGCGTGTCAGCGTGGTACTAATGAGTACTGGTACCGTCGTCATGGTGATTTAAAATGTATGCTGAGGAACTTAGGAACTCTGACATGGTTCCTCACTCTCAGCTGTGCCGAGTATAGCTGGGAAGACTTACTTGAATTTCTACGAGAGGCAAATGGAAACATTGAAAATATTGAATTCAAGACACCCGGAGAACTGTGCTCTTTAGATCCAGTGAATGTATGCAGGTACTTCAATCATAGATTTGAAGCTATGATGTCTTTCATCATGAATAAGAAGAATCCACCTCTTGGAGAGGTGTTGGATTTTTTCTGGAGAAAGGAGTACCAAGCAAGAGGTGCTCCTCATATACATATGCTGCTATGGATCAAGGATGCACCTAAATTTGGAACAGATCCGGATGACTTAGTGATGAGTTTCATAGAACAGTATTCTACGTGTGCTGTTCCAAACGCAAAGGAGAAGAAAAGCCTAAGAGAACAAGTTCTACGTTTCCAAAGCCATCGTTGTGGAAAGTACTGTCGTCGTAAATTCAGAAACAAGGACAAGTTCTACACCAAATGTCGTTTCAACTTTCCACAACCGGTGATTTCTAAAGGAAGAGTAAACAGTTTGATGTCTTCACTGCGACATAATGTGACGAGGAAAGCACCCAAAAACACATATAATTTGAAAAGAAACGAAGAGTCCAAGTACATCAACGACTACAACCCAGTGATTTTGTCCATGTGGAATGCTAACATGGATATACAGTTTGTGGCTGACAGCTGTGTGGCTGTGGCTCGGTATGTGACATCTTACATCACCAAAAAAGAAAAGACAGAACTGAAGGATATGTGGGAGGATATTTCCCATGAAAAGAGCCTCAGCAAGAAGTTGTACAGTTTCAGTTTGAAGATGTTGTCGCATCGAGAAATCGGAGCTTACGAATGTTCTGACCGCTTGTCTTCAGCAAGTCTCTATGCCAAATCCAGGAGTATCGTTTGGGTGAGTCTTGGTCTTGCTGCAACGCGAAATCGAGTTCTAAAACCTGTCCGGGAAATTGAGTATTTGGCGGAAACGGAGCCAAACAGTACCGACATTTTGAAGACCAACATGTTGGATACATATTATCCAAATCGAAGCAGTCACCTGGAGAATGCTTGTCTGTATGATGTTCTTCAAAATTACGTTTTCAAAAGGAACATCAAAGAAGATATTGATAAAGGAGTGTATGCTGTAATTGGAAGTGAAGGATGTCTGGTCAAGCAAAATAAATGTCAATTGATAAATCATCGAAAATTGAATTGTGAATCTTCCGAAAGAAAAGAGTTTTTCTATTTAGCTCTTTTGCAACTTTTCAAACCTTGGCGTGCAGAAGAGGAACTGCTTGGGGATTTTCTCTGTTACGAAGACTCCTTCAATGCAGCCAAGGAGTCCATAGAATGTCCTGTTTTTCCCAAATATCTACAAATGTTGAATGCAGAAATCGAGCAGGAAGCAACAATTGCAGCTGAGATTGCTAGAGACAGTTCTCAGGACAGTCAGAGTTCTGTTTCATTGAGTCAGGATCCACTAGGAGAACCAGTTATCGAAAATGAAGCTGCCACTGCCATGATTGAAGTGGAAAGAGCCATGGCACATGCTCAGAAGGATGCAGTTAACTTAGAAGAATTGGAAAGACAACTCAACGTTGAGCAGAGGAAAATATATGACGAAGTTACCAGCCAAATTGATCATGGATTAAGTCACGAGAAGGAAGAGTGCTCATGTACGTCGTTGAAGCCTGTCCGACTGTACGTGAGTGGAGAAGCAGGAACTGGAAAAAGTTTCCTCATTAAAGCAATTTCATGTTATCTGCAGAAAAGGACTGAGTCATCGCTGTCTTGTGTTGTGACCGCTCCAACTGGACTGGCAGCTCATAACATTAAAGGGATTACTTTGCATCGGTTACTGATGCTGCCAGTGGAGCATGATAACAAATTACAATACCACAAGTTATCTGGAGATGCTTGTTGTGAAGTATCTAGAGTCCTGAAGAAGATGAAACTTCTTATCATTGACGAAGTAAGCATGGTTTCAAATGTCATGCTTGCTTTTGTGCATTTGAGAATGCAGGAAGTTCTTAAAACAGAGTATGATGTGTTATTCGGTGGCAAACACATCATTGTTTTTGGTGATCTTCTGCAGCTGACACCAGTGAAAGGACAACCAGTGTTTAAACTGCTTACACATGAAGATACCAAGAAGTGCCTAGGGAGCATTGGCAACGTTAACATATGGTTAAACTTCAGTTATGCTGAGCTGCGTGACAATATGCGTCAGGCGAAGGACGAAGATTACAAGAATATTCTGCAAGATGTTAGAATCGGGAAAGTGACTGAGCGTGGTAAAGAAGCTTTACATGCACGCTTACTGTCAAATTTATATCCAGAAAAAGACGTTTTGCCAGAGGATATTTTTCAGAAAATTAAAGAGAAGAAATCTGGAATATGTTTGATGCCAACTCTTGCAGAATGTTCCATCTTCAACAACAAAATGTTGAATTTAGAAAAACAAGACATTGTAAAACTTGAAGCTATTGACAAAATAGAGCATATGGGAGCAACAATTATTTTGTCAGAGAATTTGAAATCTAAATTGGATTCATTAGAGAAGACTATATCTAAAACTGCGGGTTTTGAAAAGACTTTGAATGGGATGTATGACGTTACAACGCATACTTTTACTCCGCATACCATTACAACGCGGTATTCACAACGCATACCATTACAACGCATAGCGCTTTGGGGTGCTGGATAGTGGTAAGTATAATTTACTATTCTAACTCCAGTCCCCGTGGACCCTAGGGAAGGTGTTGGATAGTAAATTAAACTTACCTCTTATCCTAGAGCGCCCCCCAGCGCAATGCGTTGTAATGGTATGCGTTGTAATGCCTGCGTTGTAGTGGTAGTGCGTTGTAAAAAATGCGTTGTAACAGGTGCATACCCTTTGAATGTATGCTTAAATTGCCGAATCATTTTGAGAAGGAATTTACATGTTGAAAGAGGTCTGGTAAATGGATCAATGGGTAATGTTGTTGATTTTGAGAGATACAGAAGTAGAGATGGAATTGAATTTTTAAAAATTAAATTTGATGGCATTGAGGAAGTACAGCTAATTGGTTGTTGCTCTGCTAGGTTTTTGCTTGTTAAAGACTTATATGTTCGCCGTAAGCAGTTTCCTGTTTGCTTGGCATATGCGGTGACAATCCATAAATCGCAAGGTTTAAGTGTAGACACTGCTTTGGTGAATATTGGCAGTTCTGTGTTCAAGGAGGGTATGGCTTATGTAGCATTGTCACGAGTCAGAACTTTATCGGGATTGTACTTGATTGACTGTGATGTCACAAACATTTGTGCGGATCTAGATTGTGTTAAGGAATACAATAGGTTAAGAAGAGAGTATGCGCCACATTTGCCTCAATATCCTTTGTTTGAGAAACGTGTGGTAGGCCGGAAACGAAGAAATATCAGTAATAGTAGTGAGGTTGATGCAAAAAGACCAAAAGTCGATGAACCCAAAAGTGGAAGCAGGAATAAAATGAATTCTGTTGAAAATGTTGTTGGTTTTAAATTTGAAAATAGTTCTGGTGTCAACTGCTATGCTAATGTAGTTGTTAATGTTCTCTTTTCACTAGAGACTTTCAAAGAACAGATTGTGATCAATTCGGAACAAAGTTTATGCTGTTTGTTGAATTCTGTGTTAGAGAAATGTAGTGCTGATAAAACGAGAGTAGAAAGTGTGTCTGAAATTCGTTTTCTGTTAGACAAATGTTCAGGTCAAACAGAATTCTCTGTAAATATTCAGCAGGATTGTCAGGAGTTTTTAATGTATATGCTTGATGTATTGCAAGATGAAGGTGTAGATGTAGATTATCTATTTGGCCTTTCTTATCAATGGCAACATGACTGCGAAAACTGTAGGCTATCAAGTACTAATAGTGTAGACTCAGAAAGATTTATATATTTAACTTTGCCTGACAGTAAATCAGTATCCTTCAATAAGCTAGTAAAGGCAGCCGATCAAAACATGGAGTGCAGCCAATGTAAGTCTGGAATGCTGTCCACGTTAATTTTACGAAGTTATGGCCAGTATGTCATTTTAATGTTCCAACGATGTAGGCCTGATGGAACTAAATTGACAACTTTAATTAATAATTTTGTGGCTTCGCAGTTGTCAATATCAGGAAGAACTTTTAAAACTACTTCAATTATATTTCATAATGGTCCTTCAACTAATTCAGGACATTATACAGCTTATTTGAAATCTGGAAACGGTTGGTCATTCTGCAATGATTCTGTTTTAACTTTCCAAAAAAGATTGCCTTTCCACCTTCAAAATTCTTACCTGGTGTTTTTACAACCAAAATTTTAGGAAAAAAAGCTTGGGATTTGTTCAGAGGAATTTCAAGATGTTCTAATGGCTCCTACTCTATGTGGCCTGGATACCCGTCACCCCCTCCCAACACAATCCCAAAGAATGGGAAGACGGAAACAGTTTTTGAGCTTTTGGAAGGCGGGAGGGAGTTACCCTCCCGGCCGTATTTATTAAAATATGAAACAAAATGAAAACATTAAAATAATCAGTTTCATATCATGTACAATTTCATTTATACATTACAATGTTTCTGGGCTAACCTTAACATATCTCTAATACAAAGGTTCTCCTAGCCGATTCTAAAACATCCTGTAAATGCATATCTCAATTCAAATTGTACATCCTAACATTACGGGCCAACGGCAAGGTCGTAACCGGTGTCAGATCCCTAATACCAGAACTCCCCCCCTTACTTGTGAGGGGCGGGCGCACAGAGGACTGTACATCTGTGCCAACTTCCAATTTCCCTTGTCCTAACGGGGGCCCCATATTTACTCTACGCCATCTTGGTGGTCGTCCGAGGACTCATGTGAGGTGTCTAGAAGGTAGCGTAGACCCCCCTCCCACCCCACACTGCTTACCACATCCGCCGTCGCGGATGTCCTGGCCCCGGGAAATTCCAAGGAGGGGCCCGTAGCCCCTCCTCCCCAGGGAGGGGCCTTGACCGCCTTCCCTTTCGGCGGTCCCATCCTTAGAAGGGTACCGCCTCCCCGTGTGAGGGGCCGATGGCCGCCTCCCCCGGGCGCTCCCATCCATAATAGGTGGCGCCCCACCTCTAGGGATCTTTCAATTACTGCTCACCGATCATGACCTTACCGCCACAGGCCGGATAGTTGACCGGCTATCCGGACCCCCCACATAGCTCCTACTAAAGGTCATGGCTACGTAAACTTTTTAACCAAGCTAAGAAATCTCCTATGAGTAAGACATTTCCCTCCCGGGACAAATGGACCCCATCCTCCAAATACATATGGTCCCCCCGGATACATCCGTGTGGAATACAATGCAGTTTACCTGTACGAAACAACCTACTCATTTTGTTATTAACCTTCTTTACCGACTGGTTCAAAGCTGACACCGAGAGGGCCCCCCGCCACACCTTCCGAGGAATCATGTGTGACCATGCAATTGTGCACCCCGGAACCCTTCTCGCCAACCAACTTACTGTGGACAAAATTAACTCGAGAAGTACTCGTCGACCAATGGTCACCAAATCATTGCCCCCAAGATGCACTATGATTACACATGGCGGTGACCTCGTCCGCCCTAACAGTCCCTCAATAAAACTTTGAAACTGGTCAATACAGAGCCCGTCCCTTCCGTGGAAGGTCACCCTGTACCCGTATTCCCCAGCCACGTGAATCATGTCACCTGCTTTGAATACGTCCGCGGCACGCCTCACGTATGAGTGGCCAACGACCCACACCACTCTTTCCTCAGCCGGTGATCTTTGACCGCTGGTCCCCAGATGTCGGGTCAACTGCACAGTCTGCCCCGCAAAGCCTGCTCGCGAAACTGTAAACCAAACAGAAAACAAGAAGCGTGAGTGCATGACATTAGCTTCACAACATGTGCAACCGCAAATACCTTTTATAACAGTTCGAGGACCAACGCCCCAACTGTTTCACTTTTTCAACACTCAGTCCCCTGGCTGTAGCCTCTGTAGCAGCCCCTATCCGGAAGGAATGGGTCCCGAAATCGCTCGGGTTCAAGCCCGCCACCGCGATTGCCATTGCTAACACCCGCTGAAACTGAAACCTAGTCAGTGGGGTGGCGCCGGTGTGCCTCAGCAAGCTTCCCCCCCATGATGCCGCCCTCTGCGCTAAATACTCCTCAACGCATTTTACCGGGCACATGGGAGATTCCGGAAGCCGCTGGACTACCACACTGTCCCCGATCGCTCCCTGATCGGTCTTGGACCTGGCTATTGAGACTACCATTGTCTCCCCCTTAATTTGAATGTGTTCTCGACACAGACCTCCCCCCGTATCCTGCTTGTTCCTTGCTACCAGTTCGCCTACCCGCATAGCCCCATGGAATGCTAATGCAAAAGCGGCCCGGAACAGCACCGTCCCTGATTGAGATGAACATGTCGCAGGGAGTACGGACATTAACAGAGACAACCTTTCTAAATCTATCGGGTGTCTCTCATCCACTCTACGACCCTCAAGGCGTTGCCACCCACGCAGTGCCTTCTGCACGAGAAATGACGATGTGGGGTCCTGGATGCCATGAGCCCGCGCCATGAAGGAAATGGCGGCCCGGTGCCTATTGGCCGTAGCCACTGATCTGCCTGCCTGATGTAATGATACCAGAAATTTCAGGACGTATTCTTCCTGCCCCCAATGCTCCCCCCTAGCTGAACCCAAAAAGGACCAATAGGAACGGAACGCCCCTTCATATGCCTTCCTTGGCCTGGGTGCTAGACTCTCTCCCACGAGGTTTTGTAATCCGGGGCACCGAGAGACCAGAGAGCTTCGGGAAATGGTGCCGCCACTGAGTCCGCTGAGGGCAGAAAACCCCGGAAGGTCTGCATATGGGAACGAGAGAGTGCATCAGCTGCCTGGTTCAGTACCCCCGGCACGTGTCTTGCCCTAAAGTGGACGTTTAGTCTCATAAAAAGCAAGACAATTTCCTTCAGCAATCTCAGAATCCATTTGCAGCGTGCTGCCTGATTATTGATACATTCAACAACAGTCATGTTATCAGACCAGAACACCACAGAGCGATCACGAAACCCTTCTGGCCATGTTTTCAAGGCCACCAGAATGGGGAACAGCTCCAGAAACCCAATGTTACCTGTGAGCCCGTCATCGTGCCACCACCCCGGCCAGGTTCGCGCCGACCAGTGATTACCAAATATGGCGCCAAAACCTACACTCCCTGCCGAGTCGGTCCACAACCCCAGCTCTTCAGAGGAAACTGGCGGTTTGTTCCACACGACGCGACCGTTGAAATCTGCCAGAAATGCCAGCCATATGCGCATATCCTGGTGAACCTCTACTGACAGTCTTGTGCGGTGGTGCCCTTCCTTGAGGCCAACCATGGCTTGTGCGATAGAGCGGGAGAAGGGGCGAGCCATCGGTATCACTCTAAGGGCAAAGTTAAGCTGACCCACAGCCTGTTGCAACTGATGGAGAGTTACTTTTCTCTCGCCGAGGCATATTTCGAGCGAGGCCTTAAATTTTATTACCTTCTCTTTGGGTAAGCGGAAGCACCCCTCTACCGAATCGAGCTCAATTCCCAGAAACTCGAGTGTCGTAGATGGCCCTACCGTCTTGCCTGGTGCCAGTGGCACGCCAAATTCTTTCATAAGATTACAGAATTCTCTCAAAGCCTGTGCACATTCCGTGTCCCCGGCTGCTCCCAGAAACAGAAAATCATCAAGGTAATGCATGACCAGTGTAAAGCCCGTGGCTCTGGTGAAAGCCCATTGTAAAAAAGTACTGAACTTCTCAAAATATGCACAAGAGATGGAGCAACCCATTGGCATACATTTATCCATGTAGTAGGGTCCTTGAAACATAAAACCTAGGAGACGCTGATTGTCTGGGTGTACCGGGAGCAACCGGAACGCTGACTCGATATCTGATTTAGCCGTCAGCGCTCCGGGCCCCAGGCGATTCAAAATGGCGACGGCCTCATCAAAGGATGCGTACCGCACCGAACAAACTCCCGGGTCAATCGCATCGTTCACCGAAAGACCCCTAGGAGCGGACAGGTTGTGGATTAACCTAAACTCACCTGGGTCCTTCTTGGGGACCACTCCCAACGGTGAACAAACAAAGTCGACAACTGGTGGCATGCCATATGGTCCCGCAACCCGACCTCGGGCCACTTCCTTCGCAATCTTTGCCTGTACCACCGCCGTATGTTGTTGAACCGATAGTTGGTTCTTACATTGTGCTTCCCCCTGAAAATCCCCCGCCGGGATGCGGAAACCATATGAGAAACCGTCTCGCAACACCCCGGCGGAGATATGATCAGGGTATTCGTTCAGCCAAGGGATCATTGCCATGATATCAACGGGAGTAGGTAATGGTGCCCCTCAGTCGACTTTAGACCTGTTTGGCGCCTCCTCTACCCCCCGTATCACCAGTCTTGGCTCTGCACGAACTCTCGGGATGTGAGGACTGTCCGCACCCTGCACACTCATGCCTGAACTTGCATGTCCCCTATGGCCTAGTGCACTTGCCTCTGTTAAAGCTCCAACAGACCCCTTTCCTACCTGAGGTCCCATTACTCTTTGTGTTCTGATCACTGTTTGTGCCCGCCCGAAAGGGCGCCCCCAAAGAATGGCGAGAAGGCTCAGCCCCGTTCCCGCCCAAAGAAGGCGACTTCGCCGTGTTCGACCCCACCAGTTTCTGCCAGGAAATGGAGTCGAAACAATCCCACGTCAGGGATGGGTCGTGCTCCTTGGCCTTACGAAATGTGCTATCATAACCAAACCATTGATTGCCTCCGTACGATTCATAGAATTCCATAATACGTGTCTGGTAAACAGCTAGTTCCAACAATACTTCGGGCCTACGTTCCCCCATAATTGCAGTGAACATTCCAAACGCCCTGGCCCAATTGGCGATCGTTTCATCTACTCTGAACCCCGCCATCTTTGCATGCCATACACTAGGATGCAACAACTCCTTCTGATTTTTCACATGCTCTATCTCATAGTGATCGGTCAACAATGAAAACATGTTCCCATATTTATCTGCCCAAATCCTTTCTTTCACATCAATCGGGATATGTTGAACCACTTTTTCCCTCCTTGAGGGTAACGATCCCTCCCCCGCCATTGGCAATGGCTGCTTACCCGAACAAGTAGCTGGGACTGTTGTCGCTGCCGTTCCAACGCTCGCAACTGATTGTTGCACGGGAACCTGCAGGGAAACAAGAGGACAAGGTGCCTTCGCAGCATCTTTCGATTGCCGCAACTGCTTCATTATCGACCTGGCCTCCTCGGTCGTGGCCCCCTCGTTATCCCTGCCCAACCATGCCGCCAACTGGGCAGCCAGCTCAGGAAGCATATCTCCTTCGTTCACAGGAGTGACCACTACAGGGATCGGTTGTCCCGCTTTCGGGACCGGAACTGGGGCCTCCACCGGACTGACCGGGCTCGCTGGAGGTGATTCGGGAACCGGAGCCTCCCCTCCTGTCGCCCCATTCCTGGCCCTTCTACCTCTCCCGGTAGGGACTACTCCCGGCAATGCTTGTCCGATGACTCTTTTCGGTCTACCTGCCCCATTCATTGCTGCCATCTGCTTCTTCATGTTCGCCATGTCCTTCACCAGCATACGAAGCATCTGTTCGGTCCCAACCTTCTTTCCGACCTTCTTGCCAGGCATCGTTCACGGATATCCGACTCGAGCTCCTGGATCACAGCTTCGAAATCGCTGAAAGAAGAAACACAAAATTACAAGTTCTCAAAATTAGCTCTTGTTCCGTCACGGGCTCACGTGCAACAAAGAGGTGCAGCTTCCAAGCACAGGAACAAGAGGATGCTTCCTTGGATTGTTACTCCTTTTATTCTTCTCTGGGAGGGCGTGGACCCTCTTCCGACCGCCTACAGGGCATGGCCAATGGTGTAGGTGTCTAGGACAACCCCTCCTGGGCGGGAAAAGGCGCGCCCCGGCTACGCCGCTTCGGGCATACCAGCCGTGACACGCCTCCCGCCCAAAATGGTTTCCCGGGGGGATCGGGGCACCCAACCATACGTTCGGGGGGACCGAGTGGTCGCCCCTTTCCATATGGCCTTGTGGATAATTGTAGTACAGAGCGAAAACTGTTTGTTTTTATAAGCAAAGTCAAGTAGCAGATCAAAATAAGGAGTAGAGGAAATGTAAACACAACAGGTGATGGACCGAATGTGGATCAATGTCACACACTCACCCCAGGAAACAAGGAGTAGAGGAAATGTAAGTCTGCAATGCTGTCCACGTTATTTATGGAAACTTATGGATGAAATGTCATTTTACAATTTCAACAACATAAACTGGAAGAAAATAAGTTGTCCAGTCTAATTACAAATGTTTTGGCTACATAGTCATTGATTTCAGGAAGAACATTTGCAACTGCAGCTATTATATAATATACTGGTCCTTTGACAACATCTGGATATTACACAGCTTATTTAAAATTTATAAAATAGCTAGTCTTTCAGCAAACATTACTAATTGACTATGAAGCAATGTTGCCTTTTGACTTGTTTTTTGAAGTCAGAATTTAGGGTAGGTAATTGGACTAGAATGATTCTAGGTGTTGCTGTAATTTAGTGTGCTGTTTCAAATTGCTTTGTATGTCTCAGTTTTCTTAAAACAATTGAGTTTATCTTTCAGAAAGTGGCGGGCAGAAAATAGTAACAGCACAACAGAGTATAAGCTGTTCATAGGACATCCTTTGACGTCATAGAAAGTAAGTTAGTTTGGAGAAGTTCCTATTTCTGCTTATTTATATTATTTGGGTTTTTTAAACACAATCATTTTGATTGTGTTTTTTTTCCCCTCTGTTATATGATGAATACCTTCAACTCACTGTTTTCAGTGAAATTTGATATTTTCTGATAACAGCAAAAATAAACCATTAAATATGTTTAATTAATTTTCTACTTTGAATTGTGATTTCTAATATATATATGGATTGGTGTGGCTCACTGATTAGAGGTGGTAGACCTGGAAGTAGAGGCCAGCCCGGGACCAGGGTTCAATTCCTTACGTGGCAGGGTCTTGGGCCATGGTCAGCGGTCTCGATAATTCTTGCCTCGGTGCCTATTCCAACCATGGGTCCCACTCAGCAACTCTGGGCAATAGCTTGCTTAATCTCTACTAACGGCCCCATCAGCGCCGGGGATGCATGGCTTCATCTTGGGGATGCCCAGGAGGGATCATCTCTCAGGAAAAGCAAGGATGGGTTCCTCAGCGGTATACAGCGCTGGGACGCCTCTTTGCTGGGGCAGCTGTGCGCTTTACAAGTATACCACATTTAACATTCATTTTGTCCCATGCTCACACTCTTTTTACCACCTTCTATTAATTTAAATTTTTTTGTTCTTTCTTACACAGATTAAAAGTATAAAAAAGATAATTTAGTACGGTAATGACAATTAAAAGGTAAGTGTTTAGTACTCTTTACGTTACATGTCTATCAGATTTAACTTTTATTAGTTCCACTGCTTCTTTTCTTTAACCCTTAGTTTCCTGTCTTTGCTACTTCCTTCATTTATTTTTCTTTTACTTACTTATACTACTCTTTTCACTTCTTCTATCAGTCCCTCTTTCAACAGTAACTGTGTTTCTCCCTCTATTTGTCTTTCTTTTCACATTACTCTCTGTTTATTTATTCGTCTTTTTTTTAAAAAAAATTTTTTTTAGTTTGCTCCCGGTTCGCGTACTCGAACGCTAACCGGGAAGCGAATCAAAAGAAATAGAGGATGCTAGAGTGCTAAACATTCTAGCATTTTTTTTTAAAAAGGGAAGGTAGTTCTGAAAAGAACTTTTTTTTATTCTTTTTGATGTTTTATATATTTTTTGTGTTTTTTTTGAGGAAGGGGAAACAAAAATGATTCACTTCAAAGGGCTCAACAGGAGCAACAAAAAAAAATTTACTTTCTTGGACGATTTGGACATTGATGATTTTCATATGCTCGATTTATTAGAGTAATACTCCTCTCTCCACATGAAATTAATTTTCCACATGCTAGACATGTAAATTTCATCTGCCCAAAGTTCTTTTGGAGATTTGGGACCGTTTCTCTTGCCTCTGACTCACTTATTGCTAAGTCATTGGTGGATATTTTAGCCGGTCGGGGTTATCCATCAGATCTCGAAGTTGTGCTTTAGAATAATTAAGAGGGTGCCAACTCTCCATGTGCCGATGCATGGTATGATTACCATAGCTATATTTTTTTTCGGTCCCTCTCGAGAGTTTTTTTTTTTGCAGATGAGGCAGGTAACGTATCTGTCATTAACTTTCTTTTCATGAGAAGGATGAGAAAAAAATTGCCAGATAAAATTCACTTTGATATGGGACGTTCTTGGCATTTCTTTCAGAAAGCCACTTGTCCCTTGCTCCTGTTCCTCGTCTTCCTCTTCTTCTTCTTCCTGGTCGAAGATGACCTGGCTAGTCGATCCTCTCTTCTTTGGTGATGGTGGAGGTGGTGGAGATCCACCAGCTGCAGCTAATACAAATGCCATGTCTTAGCAAACAAAAACAGGTCTTTCTCTCATAAAAATGAAAGTCGGAGTGAGGAAAAAAGGTGGGAATTTCATCATTTGAGAAAACAAAATGTTCTAAACTAATGAAAAGTGTTTGTTTTACGTCATATGATCAAGCGTTCCATTATTAGGAAACTAAAAGTAAAACCAACCAATAAAAAGTTTTATTAACTAGTCACATGACCTGTTATGCTTACGTTCCGCGTTCTGCACCGTGCCTTGGATCGATTCCGGGGCTTTACGTTTCGCGCCTTTGTTCGCGTTCCAGAACGCTTCCGGGTGCGCTAACGCAGCACGTCATAAGAGGCATTACGTAGTAACGCGATATGTTGCGTTTACGGGACGCGTCACGATGTGCCTTTCTAACGCGGTATTTGCACTAACGGAACGTTTTCCGTTTCGCGGATCGGCAGCGAAACAAGAAAAAATAATTTAAACTATAATATAAATTGAATTAAAAAAATATAATAAAAATATATATAAAATATATTTGTGAGTTAGAATAAGAACATATGTTACAGCTACAGATATTAGCTTTTAAAAAACCAATGAAATTCACTGAAAAAACCATAGGTTATAGACCATATATAGTTAGGGATTTGCATTTACAAAACCTTATTTTACTCGCATAAAACCATTGAAATTCGCATATATAGTTAGTTGCGCTAACTATATATCGCGCACCCGCAATCCACTGCTGATGATGTCACATATTACATCATTCATGACATGGTCAGTGACATCACTGATAACATCACTGATGACATCACAAATGACATCACTGATGACATCACTGATGACAACATCCAGTGACAGTATGTTTCTGTAAAGTTAAAATATGTCTTACATATTGAAGAATGAGTGGATGTATAAGTGTCTGGATGAAGGATTTAGTAGGTGCATGACTGACTGTATGAGTGAGTGATTTAATGTGTCTCACTGAGTGCATGGGTTAGTGACTAAACTGTCTTAATTTGTGCATCATTATGTCTGTTGTTCTGTAAACTGCTGCATGTGTTGATCAGTAGCTAAATGAGTAACTATATGGGTTATTGATTGGTTGCCCAAGTATTTGTATGGGAGACTGAGTGTGTGTGTGGGAGGCTGGGAGGTGTGTGACTCTGTGCATAGATGTGTGAGTAGTTGATTCACTATATGTATTGGTTCAAAAGTGCATGTGGAAACAGCTGTATGGGCGGTTGACTGTCTGCATGAGTGTATTGGTGAGTGAATGGATTTGTAAAACACAGTACATGTGAGAGTTGACATATAAATAACTGTGCATAAGAGCCAGTGAATGTGTGAGTGGCTGTATGGATCATTGTGAACATGTATCAGGGATTGTATAAGAGAGTAAATATGTGTTAGTATATGTTTGAATAAGTAAGGTGTGTATAACTGTATAGTTGAGAAAATGGAGGTGTGATTGATTCTTTGCATGACTGACTAGGTGTGTGAGTAACTCCATGGATAAGTGACAGTCTGTGAGTGTCTGTTTATACTGAATGTATCTAAGGTTATATTAGAGTCTGAAGATGTTCATTGTATTATCACATAAATGATATCATCAGTGATGTGATCAGTGATGTCAAATGAGATGTCATCAGTGATGTCATCAGTGATATCATTTGAGATGTCGTCAGTGATGTCATCAGTGATGTCATTTGAGATGTCATCAGTGATGTCATCAGTGATGTCACTGACCATATCATGAATGATGTAATATGTGACAACATCAGCAGTGGATTGCGGGTGCGCGATATATAGTTAGCGCAACTAACTATATATGCGAATTTCAATGGTTTTATGCGAGTAAAATAAGGTTTTGTAAATGCAAATCCCTAACTATATATGGTCTATAACCTATGGTTTTTTCAGTGAATATATATATATATATATATATATATATATATATATATATATATATATATATATATATATATATATATACTACTATTATAAAGATAGAACTTGCACTTTTAGGCAAGGTAAACTCGGGAACCACAGCGCCAATCTACACACCCGATACACCGTTGAAATCAGCAGGGTGTGTAGATGGTCATAGGCTTTAAAAATTTTAAAAATAAACGTTATATAAAAAGTTACATTTTTACAAAAAGTAGTTCCCCCAAAGTAGCGCCGGCCGCGACTGTGCATCGTCACGTCAGGAGCAGGGGAGGAGCAGCGTCCCAGGAGCGGCGGACATGGCGCGCAGGGGAGGAGCGGTGAAGTGAGGCCAGCGGCGGAGCGGAGAGGCGGATATGGCGCGGGGAGGAGCGGCGGCGGACAGGTGGTGAGTGGCAGAGCGGAGAAATATGGACCGGCGGTGTGAGCAGCAAAGGCAAGGTAAGAATCCGGGGCAGCCAGGGTCGGGGCGGGCGGGCGGGGCACGGGCTGCTGGGGAATGTCAGGGCAGGCAGGGGTAGGGGAAGCCAGCATTTCAGGTTTGCGTGCTCTCCCGCCCCTGGCCCCCGCCCGCCTGCCACAACATTGTCCGGGACACAGACAATGTCGTGGCGGGCGGGGGCCTGGGCGGGAGAGCACGCAAACTTGAAATGCAGCCCCCAGCCCCCTTCTACCCCAGGCAACGCTGGGGCGGGCTGCTAGTATATATATATATATATATATATATATATATATATATATATATATATATATATATATATATATATATATATATATATATATATATATATATATATATATATATAGAGAGAGAGAGATATATATATATATATATATAGAGATATATATATATATATATATATATATATTACCTACTGGCGGTCGCCAGTAGGTATATATAGTTAGGATTTTTTCCCTATGGGATTTTTGAAAATTCTATGTCTAATAACATTGGCGTTTGTGGACGGAATCGGCTGAAATTTTCAGGAAAATGGCACATTTTGTTTCTGAGCAGCTCCTGGAAATTTGGGGGGGGTTCGTCAAGGGGGGGCCGAGAAAAAAGGGGGGTCCCAAAACGCGTTTTTTCCATGTTAATTTCCATAGGGCGGTTGGCCTCACTTTTAGCCCGAACGGCTGAATGGATTTCCACGAAACTTGGCAAAATTGTAGGGACTGTTAGCCCGATGTGCCTTTGCTAGGTCTCAATATATGTGCTTCAGTGGATTTTGAGAAATTAACGTTTAAAACAAGATATATATCTGTAACAGCGCTCCAGGCTGTGCTCCGGTTCGCGTACTTTTCGCGTAACAGAACTTTGCGAAGCGAAGCTGATTGGCTCTCCGGTGTCTGTCAACATTCTAAACAGTCCGAAGCAGCCGCCATCTTGTCTCTCGGTAGGATCGAGAGACAAGAGGAGGCCAAAACAAAGGGGGAAATTACCATAAGGGGGCATAGTAGATCCTCGTTGACCCCCTAGGTTTTATGTGGAGGTTTTAAAAGGGCCCAGGAGGGTCAAAAAAAAATTTTTTTTTTTTTTTGCGAGGTGAGCGCCAAGTTCGCGAACCGGGAAGCGTTCTGGGCAGCGTACTATAAGGATAAAAGAATGATAGACTTTTCTAATACTGTATGTTAATTGTTTGTTGTTTTTGTTGTTTTTTTTGTTTTCTTTATTTTTAAAGTATTTTTTTTTATTTTGATTGTGTTTCATAATTCATTAAATTTTCTAACATTTCAGTGTCAGAAATTTCAAAATTGAATATAGGGTGTAACATGTCCTCATTTTGAAGCAGGTTATCCACTGCTTTAACACATTGTAGTAGTTCCTGGTCTCTACTTCGATCCATAAAATCATCAATTTTTTCTTGGCTGCTCTCCTCCAGTACAATTGTAAATTTAACTTGTTGCTCGCCTTCCATTTTCCCTGAAATTTTGATTAAAAAAATATATATTAGTAGAGATAGGGCACTGTTGGGATTAATTTTAGATAGGCAGTTTTTATCAGTGAATTTATCTTTTGGCAGTGTATAGTATCAGAGTGGAAATAGGACTATAAAAAAGTGTATGTGATTTAACCAAGACAGGCCTAACTCCATTCATAACTATAACAAAGAAGTCTATCTAAATCTATAACTACTATAGAGGGATAGTATATATCTATCAGAAAAAGTCTACCATATTAAGTTATAGTGCACAATATACTTCAGTTTTAAAAATAACAACTTACCTTCACAAACAAGTTGAAGTGTTTGATAGCTATTCAAATGTGATGTACAAGTACAACAAGAAGTAGCAGTCAAAATGGCTGTGTTTTCTTCTCCTCCTTTATATATATACAGGTATATAACCAATCAAATGTCAGGTAATAAAAGTCGAAAATGAAAGTAACATTTTCATTGGTTGTCAATTCCAACACTTCAGATGTGTTTTGTGAAGTAATTTACCTCACGGTACTTAGAGAGGTCTACAGGCTTAATGGCTAAATGGAATTTCAATCAAATTTGTGAAAATGAAAGGGATTGTTATGTAGTATGAGCTAATCTATATTTAGTGAGAGTGTCTCTAGTCGTTTTTCTGTAAATTACTTTCCCACCTTTTTTTTGGACCGCTTCCCGGGAAGCGGCTCGGTTCGCGAACTTTAAGCGTCACGAGAGTCCACCATTTTGTGTTTCGGTCGCATTAAGATACAAGATGGAGGACAAATAATGTTTAGAATGGGTAGAAGGGGTCATGGTAGACTTATCTTGACCCCCTAGGTTTTCTGAGGGTGGCTGAGGAGGCTTATATGTGCGGAAAAAAAACATTTTTTTAAAAAATTCCGCGAGGTTAGCTTTCGGTTCGCGAACCGGGTAGCGCCCCGGGGAGCGTAATTTGTGGAAAATTAGTGAAAAAAGTTAGAAAAAAATAATAATTGTGAGTGATCAGATGAAGGGTAGCTCTGAGAAGAGCTTTTGGGTTTATGGTGCATTTAGGTACTTATAAGTAGGTACCAATGCACAGTCTTAAATTTAGAATGAAAATTCTGTTGCCCTCATCTGAGAAGTGAACTCCATCTCCTCTGTAGATATCTTGCATGTAGTAACGCAAGTTATTGTTGTACAAGGAGCCCATTCCATGGTCTCTCATGTAAGCTGAAACAGATTTGTTTACATGCTTCCTCGCTTTCTCAATTTGTGGACAAAATTGGTTGGACCACCTCCATTTCTGTCTTTGGCATATATTGGAATATACCAAGGCAGTTTGAGGTAAACGTGCCATTAATTGCTCAAAGGTGTCCTTTAAAAGCATTTCCAGACCTACTCCAGTCAAAGTGCCCAAATCATTACCTCCACAGTGCACAATTAACAGGTCAGGTTTTGGCAAATGCATAAAGGTTTTCACCAATGGTATCAATTGGTGACATTTTAATCCTCTTTGGCCCAACCACTTAATTTCCACATCTTGTAAATTGAGGTTAGGTAAATTTCTGTTCTCAGCATACCTTTGAGCCCAGTGGATGTAACTATGTCCAACAATCCAGACTTTAAACATGGTGAGAGAAGGTTGTGCTGCAGTCAGATGAAGTGTGGTAATGAAAGGGCAGTTGAAACAGTAGGAGTTTGTAAAGAAAAAAAACTGTGGAGTTTCAGTGCTAATGATTCATTAGCAGTGATTGGTGGATTTCCATTTCTGAAAACAGAAGGTTAGGGTGCATGGATGTGTTCTTTGAAAGATGTAATTTGAATGGTCAAGGAAAAAACATTTAATGAAAGATTGCACTGGATACGCAGGTGCACTGAGAGTTCAGAGTTCAATTGAAACATTGTTGTGTGAATTTGCAAACATGAGAGGTCTTCCAGGAGGTGGTTGCTATGGAAAAAAGGCAGAGAGGGCAGAGGGGGGAAGGGTTTTGATTTGAAAAAAGTGAGGGAAGAGTTATGATTGGCTAATATGAGAGATATGTGTAATGAATATCTGTATTTCTGTGCTTTCAATAGCTGCAGCCTCTGGAGTGCATCCTGTTTGATCTGCTCAAGACAATTTGGTGTATTTCTGAGACTGTTTTGAAACTCAAAAAGTATTTGCTAAGGTGAGAAAAGATTTATTTAATTTAGATAGAGAATAGTATGATTTAAGGAGAAAATGATTTGTAAAGTTTGTTGTAAATACGCTCCCACCTGTGCTTTGCAAATTTAGATTTTGATTATGGGAGTTACATAGCCATGTTATTAATGTCCCAAAAATGGTGCAAGGGCATTCAATAAAACGCTTTCATGTGTCTCAAGGACATTTTCAGTCATTTCTTCTGGAATGCAGGTATACAATTGATTTATAAGCTGTGTTTAAAAACGATTTTTTCAAATCAATTACATTTCTGGATATGTACTGCTAGAGCTTCATAGGTTGTTTTGGGTCATATTTATACGGCATTTGAGTGTCTATGATGTTATTTTTCCCTTTTTCAATGGAAAGCGTTCCTCATGGGGCAAGTTTGTTGTAAATACGCTCCCACCTGTGTTTGGCAAATTTAGATTTTGATTATGGGAGTTACATAGCCATGTTAATAATGTCCCAAAAATGGTGCAAGGGCATTCAATAAAAAGCTTTCATGTGTCTCAAGGACATTTTCAGTCATTTCTTCTTGAATGCAGGTATACAATTGATTTATATGCTGTGTTTAAAAATGATTTTTTCAAATCAATTACATTTCTGGATATGTACTGCTAGAGCTTCATAGGTTGTTTTGGGTCATATTTATAAGGCATTTGAGCGTCTATAATGTTATTTTCCCTTTTTCAATGGAAAGCGTTCCTCATGGGGCAAGTTTGTTGTAAATACGCTCCCACCTGTGCTTGGCAAATTTAGATTTTGATTATGGGAGTTACATAGCCATGTTAATAATGTCCTAAAAATGGTGCAAGGACATTCAATAAAACGCTTTCATGTGTCTCAAGGACATTTTCAGTCATTTCCTCTTGAATGCAGCTATACAATTGATTTATATGCTGTGTTTAAAAACGATTTTTTGAAATCAATTACATTTCTAGATATGTACTGCTAGAGCTTCATAGGTTGTTTTGGGTCATATTTATAAGGCATTTGAGTGTCTATGATGTTATTTTTCCCTTTTTAAATGGAAAGCGTTTCTCATGGGTCAAGTTTCTTGTAAATTCGCTCCCACCTGTGGTTGGCAAATTTAGATTTTGATTATGGGAGTAAGATAGCCATGTTCAAAATGACCCTAAAATGGTGCAAGGGCAATCTAAAAAACGGTTTCATGTGCATTAAGGACATTTTAAGTCAATAAGGAAACACAGGTGATGTAATTCTGAAATGAGGAAAAGAAACTTCAAATTTTTCAATTACATCACTAGTGTTTCCTAAGTTTATGAATGACATTGTGCAGATGAAGTTTAGGTGTGACCACAGATTCAAAAGATGTCTGCCCTTTGTTCAAGAGTGAAGAGGACATGACTTACTTCATTGCTAGGCCTTCACATGTATTATCTCCTTTGTTTTCTTCAACAAGTGAAAATCTCATCTGCAACCGTGTGTTGGCCTCACCTTAAACAAACAAAACAGGTGATGGACCGAATGTGGATCAATGACACCCATTTACCCCAGTCCAAAGATCTGGGCCCAAACAAACCTCTAGATAGGCCACACTTTATCGTCAACTTGAATAAATCATTTAAAATGTTAGGGAGAGATTTATGATTGTTGTATGCCTGTTTTATACCACTGTGTGTCATTTTTGTGACGCAGTGGTGGTGCCAAAGATTTGCTATGTTATATAATAAGTAGGGTGTTAAGTTTATGATGACTGTTATTCATTTACTGTTTGGTAATAGTGGTTAATAACAGTTTTTTATTATATTTTTCCACAGATTCAACTGCACATCATTTCTAAATTGAAAAAATGCCAACTAAAAATCGTATTACAAAGGCGAGAAAACGTCAAAGACAGCAAGATCATGTATTATTGCAGCAGTCCTCTACCCAAAATACTCGTGAAATCACCAAGAAAGCTCCGGGTAAGAGCACAAAATCATTCATAAGAAATATTTGTAGTAAAAAAAGTATTTCTCCCAAAAATGTTTCAGTCCAGAAAAAGAAAAGCAATTTAAATAGAAAGGAAAGACCCATCAAAAATGTTACTGGTAGAGGAAGAGATAACTCTGTGCATGATAGTAGAAGGAAACAACAGTTTAGGGACATTCGAAAACGAATGTTCCGCAACAGGATAATAGTTAATTTATTAAAAAATATTAAGAAAGGCCAACAGAAAGTGGCATTTTATAAGAAGAAGAAAAATGTAGAGAAAATTATTGATCATGCTTTTGAAATTAAGCGAAAGTTGTTTATTTTGATAATCAATAGAATTAGGAAACTAAACAAGGTAATTTCTGATTTCAAATCAAATAGTAGATGGAAGAGAGTAGTAAATCGTAGTAACTTTTGTGAAGTTTTTTCCGGAGAATGGATGCATAGTTCAAGTTGTGAGGCATTTTTTAATGAGGACAGTTATTTTCAGGATAATGATTTGGTGTTTGCAGTTGACACCAGTGGTCGAGCTTATGAAGTGAAGGATGGTTGTCCAGTTGAAAAAGAAAAACTTGTGACAACAGAGACAGATGAGGTGTTAGGTAATGAGGTTTTAGGAAGACGTCCTAAGCATCCTGTGTACACCTGGAAGTGTAGTTCTATTTGCAGTGTGCGACAGGATTCCATCAATTTGCTTTGTGATTTTGTACGGACATTTAATAAGAAAAGTTTGAAGCAGAAAATGAAGTTGTTGCAAGAATTAGATCCTTGCAGAGTGAGAGAAGCGACAGGTTTGCATGGTCATTCACTGGCTTGTCTTTCCAGGAGAGTATGCCAGAGTGTTTTTCATCATTTCAGGATGCTAGCAGTGCATCATAATAAAGTCAGGAAAATAGTGAGAATGTTGTATCATGCTAAGAGTCCAGCAATTATGCTTAAACAATTATGTGCTGCTCTTTTGCATGGTTCTGAAATAGATGTCAAGAATATTTGTGAAGAAATTGAGTTTTGTTACTTTGGAAATAAAGATGAGAATGTTCAAATTGACCCAGAAGTAGACGGTAATGTTGAAGATAATGTACAGGTTTCTAGTACAGATAAATTTCAGAAGGAAATTGCCACGTTTCAGATGAAATCAAGTGAGAGGCCTAATTTCACTTGTGTGTGTTGTCGACACACTTATTATGAGAATCAAACTAAGTTAGTGGATTTATATGCAAAAAGTGAAAGGGAAATTAATAGTGAATGGAAGGATTTTGCCACATACTTGATGGTAGAAAATTGTTTTGATTTGGGATCGAATCAACGTGTGTGTACTTATTGTTGTAACAAATTAAACCAAAACCAGATGCCTGCTAGGGCGGTTCATAATAATCTGGAATTGGTTGAGGTTCCTTCTGAATTGAAGGATTTAAATACTTATGAATCTATTTTGATTCAAAGTATCCATCCCTTTCAGGCAATTGTAAGAATGGAGCCAAAGACAGGGAAGTTGCCTCCATCAGATTTACAGAGAGGATTAAAGGGAAGAGTTGTTTATTTGCCTTTAGATTTGAACAAAAACATTAACACAATTGGAGTAGAAAAAGTGGAAGAGGAACCTCTGGTTATCTTGGTTAATGGGGTTCCGACAAAGAATAAGAAAATATGGCAAGATTTAGTGGATGTTAGGAAAGTCAAAAATGCAACATTGTATTTGAAGAAAAATAATAAGTATATATATAAATGTATATGTTGCAGAAGAGGAAGTAAGTGATGAAGAGGATAGCGATTTGTGTGCTGGCCAAATTGAGAAAGTAGAGGCCTCTAAAAGTGAAGAAATATATGAACATTATAGTGTTCATCCTTTGCATTCCAAGGAAGTCATGGGGAATGCAATTGAGTTGTTTCAAATGAAACAAGCCAAAGGGAGTCCCATTAGTGTTTGGGAGGAAAGTTTGGAAGCTCGGTGTTTCCCACAGCTATTTCCAACAAGTCAAGGAGGAAGATATGATGAGCGGCCTCATCAAATTCCTGCGTCTGAATACCGGACTTTACGATTGTATGCAGAAGATCCTAGGTTTCGTCAATGCATTCCCTATTTGTTTCATCTCTTGTTTGAAAGCGATCTGTCTGGACTGTCATATGCAGTGAACCACATCTTAAAAAGTGGTATACAGATGCGAAACATCTCGGCAAGTGACTTTATGCATAAAGTCAATGTCCAAGACAGTATTTTGGATTCTCACCTAATTAATCTCATGGCGTGTCAGCGTGGTACTAATGAGTACTGGTATCGTCGTCATGGTGATTTAAAATGTATGCTGAGGAACTTAGGAACTCCAACATGGTTCCTTACTCTGAGCTGTGTCGAGTATGGCTGGGAAGACTTACTTGAATTTCTACGAGAGGCAAATGGAAATATTGAAAACATTGAATTCAAGACACCTGGAGAACTGTGTTCTCTGGATCCAGTGAATGTATGCAGGTACTTCAATCATAGATTTGAAGCTATGATGTCTTTCATCACAAATAAGAAGAATCCACCTCTTGGAGAGGTGTTGGATTTCTTCTGGAGAAAGGAGTACCAAGCAAGAGGTGCTCCTCATATACATATGTTGCTGTGGATCAAGGATGCACCTAAATTTGGAACAGATCCGGATGACTTAGTGATGAACTTCATAGAACAGTATTCTACGTGTGCTGTTCCAAACGCAACAGAGAAGAAAAGCCTAAGAGAACAAGTTCTACGTTTCCAAAGCCATCGTTGTGGAAAGTACTGTCGTCGTAAATTCAGAAACAAGGACAAGTTCTACACCAAATGTCGTTTCAACTTTCCACGACCGGTGATTTCTAAAGGAAGAGTGAACAGTTTGATGTCTTCGCTGCGACATAATGTCATGAGGAAATCACCCAAAAATACATACAGTTTGAAAAGGAACGAAGAGTCCAAGTACATCAACGACTACAACCCAGTGATTTTGTCCATGTGGAATGCTAACATGGATATACAGTTTGTGGCTGACAACTGTATGGCTGTGGCTCGGTATGTGACATCTTACATCACCAAAAAAGAAAAGACAGAACTGAAGGATATGTGGGAGGACATTACCCATGAAAAGAGCCTCAGCAAGAAGTTGTACAGTTTCAGTCTGAAGATGTTGTCGCATCGAGAAATTGGAGCTTATGAATGTTCTGACCGGTTGTCTTCAGCAAGTCTCTATGCCAAATCCAGGAGGATCGTTTGGGCGAGTCTTGGTCTTGCTGCAACGCGAAATCGAGTTCTAAAACCTGTCCGGGAAATTGAGTATTTGGCAGAAAAGGAACCAAACAGTACCGACATTTTGAAGACCAACATGTTGGATACATATTATCCAAATCAAAGCAGTCACCTTGAGAATGTTTGTCTATATGAGGTTCTACAAAATTATATAATCAAGAGGAACATCAAAGAAGATATTGAGAAAGGAGCGTATGCTGTAATTGGAAGTGAGGGATGTCTGGTCAAGCAAAGAAAATGCCAATTAGTAAACCATCGAAAATTGAGTGGCGAATCTCCAGAAAAAAGGAGTTTTTCTATTTAGCACTTTTGCAACTTTTCAAGCCTTGGCGTGCAGAAGAGGAACTGCTTGGAGATTTCCTCTGTTACGAAGACTCTTTCACTGCTGCTAAGGAGACCATAGAATGTCCTGCTTTTCCCAAATATCAAGAAATGCTAACTTTGGAAATTGAGCAGGAAGCAACGATTGCTGCCGAGATTGCCAGAGACAGTTCTCAGGACAGTCAGAGTTCTGTTTCATTGAGTCAAGATCCACTTGGAGGACCTATTATCGAAAATGAAGCTGCCACTGCTATGAATGAAGTGGAAAGAGCCGTTGAGCAGAGGAAAATATATGATGAAGTTACCAAGCAAATTGAGCATGGATTAAGTCATGAGAAGAAAGAGTGCTCATGTACATCGTTGAAGCCTGTCCGATTGTACTTGAGTGGAGAAGCGGGAACTGGAAAAAGTTTCCTCATTAAAGCAATTTCTTGTTATTTGCAGGAAAGGACTGAGTCATCGCTGTCTTGTGTTGTCACTGCTCCTACTGGACTGGCAGCACATAACATTAAAGGTATTACTTTGCATCGTCTACTGATGCTGCCAGTGGAGCATGACAACAAATTACAATACCACAAGTTATCTGGGGATGCTTGTTGTGAAGTTTCAAGAGTCTTGAGGAAAATGAAACTTCTTATCATTGACGAAGTAAGCATGGTTTCCAATGTCATGCTTGCCTTTGTGCATTTGAGAATGCAAGAAGTTCTTAAAACTGAGTATGATGTGTTATTTGGAGGCAAACACATCATTGTTTTCGGAGATCTTCTGCAGCTGACACCAGTAAAAGGTCAACCTGTGTTCAAAATACTCACGCATGAAGATACCAGGAAGTGCCTAGGGAGCATTGGCAACGTCAATATATGGTTAAACTTCAATTATGCTGAACTGCATGAAAATATGCGTCAGGCGAAGGATGAAGATTACAAGAATATTCTACAAGATATTAGAATTGGAAAAGTGACCGAGCATGGAAAAGAAGCTTTAAATGCACGATTACTTTCAAATTTATATCCCGAACAAGACATTGTGACTGAGAATATTTTTCAGAAAATTACTGAGAAGAAATCCGGAATATGTTTGATGCCAACTCTTGCAGAATGTGCCATCTTCAACAACAAAATGTTGAATTTAGAAAAGCAAGAGATTGTGAAAATTGAAGCTATTGACAAAATAGAGCATATGGGATCTACAATTATTTTGTCAGAGAATTTGAAATCAAAATTGGATTCATTAGAGAAGACTATATCTAAAACAGCGGGTTTTGAAAAGACTTTGAATGTGTGTTTAAATTGCCGAATCATTTTGAGAAGGAATTTACATGTTGAAAGAGGTCTGGTAAATGGATCAATGGGTAATGTTGTTGATTTTGAGAAATACAGAAATAGAGATGGAATAGAATTTTTAAAAATTAAATTTGATGGCATTGAGGAAGTACAGCTAATTGGTCGTTGTTCTGCTAGGTTTTTGCTTGTTAAAGACTTATATGTTCGCCGTAAACAGTTTCCTGTTTGCTTGGCATATGCGGTGACAATCCATAAATCGCAAGGTTTAAGTGTAGATAGTGCATTGGTGAATATTGGCAGTTCTGTGTTCAAGGAGGGTATGGCATATGTGGCATTGTCACGAGTTAGAACTTTATCGGGATTGTACTTGATTGACTGTGATGTCACAAACATTTGTGCGGATCTAGATTGTGTTAAGGAATACAATAGGTTAAGAAGAGAGTATGCGCCACATTTGCCTCAATATCCTTTGTTTGAGAAACGTGTGGTAGGCCGGAAACGAAGAAATATCAGTAATAGTAGGGAGGTTGTAGCAAAAAGACCAAAAGTCAATGAACCGAAAATTGTTAGTAGAAAGAAAGTGGATTCTGTTGAAGATGTTGTCGGTTTTCAATTTGAAAACAGTTCTGGTGTCAACTGCTATGCAAATGTAGTGGTTAATGTTCTCTTTTCACTAGAGAGTTTAAAAGAACAGATTCTGTTGAATTCAGAACAAATTTTATGCTGTTTGTTGAATTCTGTTTTCGAGAAATGTAGCACTGATCGAACAAAAGTAGAAAGTGTGTCGGAAGTTCGTTATCTGTTAGATGAATGTTCAGGTCAAACAGACTTCTCTGAAAATAATCAGCAAGATTGTCAGGAGTTTTTAATGTATATGCTTGATGTATTGCAAGATGAGGGTGTAGATGTAGATCACCTGTTTGGGCTTTCTTATCAATGGCAGCATGACTGCGAGAACTGTAGGCTATCAAGTACTACTAGTGTCGACTCAGAAAGATTTATATATTTAACTTTGCCAGACAGTAAATCAGTCTCCTTTAATAAGCTAGTAAATGCAGCGGATCACAACATGGAGTGTAGCCAATGTAAATCTGAAATGATGTCAACATTATTTATACGTAGATATGGCCAGTATGTCATTTTAATGATCGAACGATGTAGGCCTGATGGATCAAAATTGTCAACTTTAATAAAAAATGTTGTGGCTTCTCAGCTGTCAATATCAGGAAGGACTTTTGTAACTGTAGCAATTATCTATCACGATGGTCCTTCAACAACATCAGGACATTACACTGCTTATTTAAAGTCTCGAAACGGCTGGTCATTCTGCAATGATTCTGTTGTAACTTTAAAAAAAAAATTGCCGTTTGACCTTAAAAATTCTTACCTGGTGTTTTTAAAACCAAAATTTTAAAGAAAGAATCTCGGGATTTCCTCTGAGGAATTGCAAAAGGTTCATCAAGTAGAGGGAATGTAAGTCTGCAATGCTGTCTAGATTATTGGTCCAAAACTTTTAATTATAATGTCAATTTAAAAATCCAACTATATAAACCTGATGCAAGAAAGTCTGCTTCATAGTAAGCAGTATCAGTGTCATAGGAAAAGGAGAACATGAGTGAGAAAGAAGGGTAAGATATTAGTAGTCCAGGATTGTGAAAATAATCTTAAATGTTTTCTTTTTGAAAGTTGCGAAAATAGAAAATGACGGGATTTGATTGGAAGAATTACAAGAGTTGTGAATCGCTGCAACATGATTTGGCCAAGTGGAAACATGTGGTAGAATGTGAGAAGTCTTTTCTTGTATGTAACATATTTTTCAAAACGATGGAGGTTTTCTTTCAGAAAGTGGCGGGCTGAAAATATTTATAGCACAACAGAGTGGACGCTGTTCATAGGACATACTTCGACGTCATTGAAAGTAAGTTAATTTTAAGGAGTTTTGAATTCAGATTTCTTAGGTTGTATGGGTTTTTTAAACACAATCATTTTGATTGTGTTTTTTTTTCCCCGCTGTTACATGATGAATACCTTCAAGTCACTGATTTAAGTGAAATTTGATACATTCTGAGAACAGCAAAAATAAACCATTTAACATGTATAATTAATGTTCTGCTTTTTGTACTTATGATATACATTTAGAAATGTGAGGTAGATATGGAGAAACTGAGTCTTCTGTAAGTGTCAAAGTTAATGCTTACAGTGCAGTACTTCTGGGTACTGTTTTCTTAAAAAAAACTGAATATGCCTCACCTCAAAGAAACCTCTTGAAAGGACACATCTTATTTGCATCCTGAAACAATCATTTACAATGTTAGACACAATTTTATGATGGCTTTACATCTCTTTTGCGCTGCTATTGCATCACTATTGTGAGACATCAGCAATGCAAAAGAAGCACCATGTTCCAAAATAGGCCTCACTTCATCAGCATGAAGATACTGTTTGTTTAAAATAAATATCTTTAGGATTGTGTAGGGGACGTAGAGAAGCAGAGGCTTCTGTAAATGTCAAAGTTGTTGAAAAACTGTTTCTTCTTGAACCTTTTCCCTTCTTTTTTCTAATTTTTAAATACATGTTTTAATATTTTTGGAAATGTTTGTTCTCTCTTTTACAGATTGAAAGTATGAAAAAATATTTTTAAAAGTTAACAAGAATTATAAGGTAAATGTTTTCTACTCTTTTTACCCGCAATGCACTGCTGATGATGTCACTGACCATGTCATGAATGATGTAATAAGAGGACATGACTTAGTTCATTGTTAGGCCTTCACATGTATTATCTCCCCTGTATTCTTCAACAAGCGTAAAATTGATATGCAACCCTGAGTAGGCCTCACCTTAAACAAACCTCAGGAGAGACCACACCTTATCGTCATCCTGAATTAATTATTTAAAATGTTAGGGATAGATTTATGATATATGTATGCCTCTTTTGCGCCACTGTGCGTCAGTTTTGTGACACAGTGGCGGTGCAAAAGATATGTTATGAGGCGTCGAAATTCCAAATTAATGCATTTAGGCAAATGTGTCATGCTGTTTTAAAACCGTGCCACATGAAACCAATGCAGCACTGATGAAAAAGATGCACCATGTTGCAAGACAGGCCTCACAAGGAGTCATATGTATCAAGCTAATTAGAATGCTTTGGCGACATATTTCTGCTGATAAAAAAAGCAAAAGTTTTATTGCCTATGTTGATGATATGGCTCTATGTTATTTATATTTCTTTGCTGTTTCAATTAATCTTTTTCAGTTATTTCTTCTTTTCTGTTTTCTATTTTTTCTCTCTATTATTCCACATGTTTTAATCTTATTTTGAACATTCACTCACATTCTCCAAGAAACTCTTCTTTGTTATTGTTCTACTCTCTTTTTTTTCTTCCACTTCCTTATCCATTTTGTTTTTCGCAATTATACCCTCTTCCATCTTTTCTTCGTTAAATAGATCTATTAAACAGTATCTCTGGTTTACTCCCTATAGCTGTCTTTCTTTTGACATTACTCTCTGTTTACTTCCCTTATACTAACTCTTCTTTTTTTGTAAAAAAAATGTTTTGGTTCGCTTCTAGTTCGCGAACCGGGCAGCTAACTGGAAAGCGAACCAAAAGAAATAGAGCTTGCCGGAGTGCTAAACATTCTAGCAATTTTATTTGAAAGGGGAGGTAGTTCTGAAAAGAACTTTTTTTTAATGTTTTTGTTGTTTTTTTTTTTGTTTTTTTCAAACATTTTTTGATTTTTTTGTATTTTTGCATAGTTTTATGTTTTTTTTTTGTTTTTGATGGAGGGGAAACAACAAAAAACAGGCATTGAAAAAGGCTCAACAGGAGCAAAAAAAAAATTACTGTTTGGGTGGGTTAGGGCACTTGTGATTCTCGTAAGCAATGTTCATTAAGTTTACGCTCATGTTCCCACATGAAAGTAATGCCCCGCAATACAAGCAGGTTAGTTTCATGTGTTTAAAGTTCTTTTGAATGTTTGGCACGGTTTCCTGTGCCTCTCCTTCAGTCAAAGAGATATGCAAGGTTGACCTGGCCACAGGAGTTGTTGGGGGATTATCCAGCAGGTCACGCAACTCTGCACGGCTGTAGTTGAGTGGATGCCACCTGCTCATATGGCGATGCATGGTATAGTTTCCCATGCTATACTTTTTTTCAGTGCCTCTTGATAGCCTTTTTTTACAGATAAGGCAGGTGGCATATTTTGCATTGACTTTCTTCTCCCCTTGAGGGATTGAAAAAAACTGCCAGATAAAACTAGTTTTCCGACGGGAAACACGGGGCAACTCCTGTAAGAACTCTTGTTCTTCTCTCTCCTCTTCTTCAAGTTCATCCTCTTCCTCCTCCTCTGTGTTGGCGATGAACCGAGATGATGGTCCTCTCTTCTCATGAGGAGGTGGAGGTGGTGGTGGGGGTGCACCAGCTGAAGCAAGTACAGAAGCCATTGCTCAATCATAGGTAAATGGTCTTTCTCTCACCAAGATGAAAGTCAGAGTGAGGAAAGAAGGAGGGTTTTTCATCATTTGGGAAAAGCAAAAGTTCTAAACCAATGAAAAGTGTTAATTTTAGATCACATGACCTAGTATTACATCATTAGGAAACCAAAAGTGAAATGAACCAATGAAAAGTTTTATAAACAAGTCACATGACCTGTTCCGCTCACGTTACGCGGTGCGCGCCGCGTCCCGGATCGCTTCTGGATCGCGGTCCGGAGCACTTCCGGGAGCGCTAACGCGGCGCGTCATAAGACGCATGACACGACAAAGTGATACGTCGCGCTTCCACAAAGCGTCACAGTTGCGCAAACGAAAGGTTTACCGGTTCGCGGACTAGGTCGCGGCATCAAGTTGAGCTAACGGAAAGCTTCCCGGTTCGCGAACCAAAAGCAAAGCAAAAAAAATATTTTAAAAAAAATTATAAAAAAACATATAAAATATATTTTTGGATTTAAAGAAGAATACATTTTACAGCTTCAGATGTTAGCTTTTAAAAAACCAATGAAATTCACTGAAAAAACCATAGGTTATAGACCATATATAGTTAGGAATTAGCATTTACAAAACCTTGAAAATTCACTGAAAAAACCATAAGTTATAGACCATATATAGTTAGGAATTAGCATTTACAAAACCTTGAAAATTCACTGAAAAAACCATAGGTTATAGACCATATATAGTTAGGAATTCGCATTTACAAAACCTTAATTTACTCGCACAAAACCATTGAAATTCCATATATAGTTAGTTGCACTAACTATATATCGCGCACCCGCAATCCACTGCTGATGATGTCACATATTACATCATTCATGACATGGTCAGTGACATCACTGATGACATCACTGATGACATCTCAAATGACATCACTGATGACATCTCAAATGACATCACTGATGACATCACTGATGACATCTCATTTGACATTACTGATCACATCACTGATGATATCATTCATGTGATAATACGATGAACCTCTTCAGACTCTAATATAACCTTAGATACAATCAGTGTAAACAGACACTCACAGACTGTCACTCATCCATGGAGTTACTCACACACCTAGTCAGTCATGCAAAGAATCAATCACACCTCCATTTCCTCAACTATACAGTTATACAAACTTTACTTATTCAAACATATACTAACACATATTTACTCTCTTATACAATCCCTGATACAAGTTCACAATGATCCATACAGCCACTCACACATTCACTGGCTCTTATGCACAGTTATTTATATATGTCAACTCTCACATGTACTGTGTTTTACATATGTACTTACTTTGACATGTAGCACTGAGATATCCATTCACTCACCAATACACTCATGCACACAGTCAACCGCCCATACAGCTGTTTCCACATGCACTTTTGAAACCATACATCTAGTGAATCAACTGCTCACACATCTATGCACAGAGTCATACACCTCCCAGCCACCCACACAAACACTCAGTCACCCATACAAATACTTGGGCAACCAATCAATAACCCATATAGTTACTCATATAGCTACTTATCAACACATGCAACAGTTTACAGAACAACAGACATAATGATGCACAAATTAAGACAGTTTAGTCACTAACCCATGCACTCAGTGAGACACATTTAATCACTCACTCAGTCAGTCATGCACCTACTAAATCCTTCATCCAGACACTTATACATCCACTCATTCTTCAATATGTAAGACATATTTTAACTTTACAGAAACATACAGTCACTGGATGTTGTCATCAGTGATGTCATCAGTGATGTCATTTGAGATGTCATCAGTGATGTCATCAGTGATGTCACTGACCATGTCATGAATGATGTAATATGTGACATCATCAGCAGTGGATTGCGGGTGCGCGATATATAGTTAGTGCAACTAACTATATATGGAATTTCAATGGTTTTGTGCGAGTAAATTAAGGTTTTGTAAATGCGAATTCCTAACTATATATGGTCTATAACCTATGGTTTTTTCAGTGAATTTTCAAGGTTTTGAAAATGCTAATTCCTAACTATATATGGTCTATAACCTATGGCTTTTTCAGTGAATATATATATATGTAGATACATATATGTATATATATATATATATATATATATATATATATATATATATATATATATATATATATATATATATATATATATATACATACAAAGATTCTCCCATACGAAGAAACGTGCAACGACACACAAGGAGTTACTGTGCTTCAAAAGTTTTATTTGGCAGCAAAAACAAACAATGCGTTTCACCTCACGGCTTGCTCACGTTTGTTGTGAACTCAAAACAGTAGTCCTTTTACATTGCCAATGAATAAACATGGACATAGGACTTCCCATATACACCCTCAAGTGAGATAAGTGCAGCGGACATATTTGAAAAGGGAAATTAGACATTTGATCGGTCCATTTCTCAGTATAATACATATTACTGGTTATCTGGCAGCAGTTAATAACCATCTTACCGCATTTAAATAATACAAATGCCAAAAAATATATGTAGATTAAAGAGTATGTCAACCCAATATTATCCATTGGTCTTCATATTTTAGACATTAATGTGAGAAGACAAATCACTCGACACCCATCTACCTAAAATCATGCCCAAGTGGGCGTGAACTATTTGTGTAAAAGCATTATGTCATTCTGTCAATTTCATTCAATTCCAATCACGCTGCTGATTGGAATTGAATGAAATTGACAGAATGACCTAATGCGATATTTGCTTGTACTTGTGATCTAAGGAATGATATTAAGCCCAACATTATGCTTTTACACAAATAGTTCACGCCTACTTGGGCATGATTTTGGGTAGATGGTTGTCGAGAGATTTGTCTTCTCATATTAATGTCTAAAATATGAAGACCAATGGATAATATTGGGTTGACATACTCTTTAATCTACATATATTTTTTGGCAGTTGTATTATTTAAATGCAGTAAGATGGTTATTAACTGCTGCCAGATAACCAGTAATATGTATTATACTGAGAAATGGACCGATCAAATGTCTAATTTCTCTTTTCAAATATGTCCGCTGCACTTATCTCACTTGGGGGTGTATATGGGAAGTCCTATGTCCATGTTTATTCATTGGCAATGTAAAAGGACTACTGCTTTGAGTTCACAACAAACGTGACCAAGCCGTGAGGTGAAACGCGTTGTTTGTTTTTGCTGCCAATTAAAACTTTTGAAGCACAGCAACTCCTTGTGTGTCGTTGCACGTTTCTTCGTATGGGAGAATCTTTGTATGCAGATATTGGGCCTCCGGGACCCTAACAACGACCCACTCGTGAGCGGGTACTGGCTAAATACCGGAACTGTGAGTTTGTCATATATATATATATATATATGTATATGAAGAATCCTCGCTCTTTAAATCGTGTTCCATGGACAAGCGAGAGTGGACCCAAGTAAGTGCAAGTTTTCTTTATTGCAAGTTGCAACACTCCACCATGACGCGTTTAGGCAGCTCCTGCTGCCTTGATCACATGACAGCATTAACGTTGTGATTCACCATTATTAAAGTGCTAGTACCCAATCACTGGTATA
>NW_028241697.1:0-1000 GCF_964263255.1 Lissotriton vulgaris | reverse complement strand
CTGGAAATGAAGGTGTTCGGTGGCGGTGAGGGAGTCGTCGGAGTTGGTCGTGATGCGGATGGTGTTTCTGTGGACGATGGCGATTCCTCCTCGGGTTTGGTTGATGCGGTCCCTCCGGGTGATCTTGTATCCATCCGGGATGGCTATGGTGATGTCGGGGGCTGAGGAGGCGTTCATCCAGGTTTCCGTGAGGAAGGCGACGTCTGGTGTTGTGTCGAGGAGGTTCCGGAGTTCGACGGCGTGTCTGTGGACGGAGCGGGTGTTGAGCAGGATGCACTTGAGGTGATTGTTGCTGGTGCTCAGCTTGGCAGGTGCAGTGCAGGTTCAGAGGCAGGTGAATTGGCAGGCTTGGCAGGTGAAGGGTCCGTGGGTGTGTTTCAGTGTGGCTCGGTAGCAGGCGGGGTTCCGGCCGGCATTGAGTGCATGGAGGGTGGTGGCGTCGTAAGTTCGTCGGTTGCGCTGGCATCGTCGAGGACCAGGAGTCCTGGCACTGGGCGCGGTCCAGGCGTGGACGGGCGCAGACGGGCTTGCCTTTGGTATGCCTTCGGCACACAATTGGCACGCCCGCTGCGCGTGAACACTGCGCGTATGCTCCATATGAGGCAAAGTGGGAGGCAGGAGCAGCTGGGAGGCGGGAGCGGGGCAGCCAATGGGGTTACAAAAAGAAAAAGGGGGCGGGGCTGCGAGGGATCAGCAGCGGGAAGCGGGGGAGCGGCACACCAGGGGTACAATACAATGAAAGGCACAGAAACAATCTAAGTACAGAAGGGAAAAACAAGTGTAGAATCTATTGCATAGACTCTCTAATTACAGAAGAAAATAAACAAGTACAGTCACGAGATACCAAATGGGGGCAACAGCGGGGAGAGACAGAAGCGAGCAGCAGCAAGGGGCGCCGAGGCCAGGGACGAAACTGTGGCGCTGGGGCAGGGACGCGCTACAGCTGATGAGCCGTGCGGCGTGGGGGGTGTCCTGGGTCACATGTAGCAGCACTATCCCG
>NW_028241696.1:0-131744 GCF_964263255.1 Lissotriton vulgaris | reverse complement strand
CCCCTACAATGATTAAGTGCTCCAACCACCATTAATAACAAAATATTTATCCAGGGAGAGCATATTCCAGCTTCTTGGTTGGAAGCTACCATTACCTTGATAGGAAAAACCGAATAAAGATCCCAAAAAAATCGAGTCGTACAGGCCTATTTACCTTCTTAATTCAGATTTAAAAATGTATTCCGGCATACTAACATCTAGATTGGCGAAAGTAATCAAGTCCATAATTCATCCGGACCAGAGGAGGTTCATACCAGGCCGTCAACTTAACGAACTTACGTTTCAAGTTGTTGGTGCAATAGATACAGCGATAGAGAAAGGACTGCCGCTTGCCATTGTTGCGATTGATGCAGCAAAGGCATTCGACCAGGTTAACTGGCGATTTTTATGGAAAACTATGGCTAAGTTTGGGTTCCCAGCTACATTCATTAAAGGGATTGAGACATTATATAGGGGTCCCCGGGCTAAAGTACTGGTTAACGGTAGTCTGACTAAATGGTTGAATATTTCAAGGGGAACGAGGCAGGGCTGCCCTCTGTCTCCCCTCCTCTTCGATATTTATATCGAGCCCTTTGTCTGCTCCCTGAGATCAGACCCAGTAATTACACCGTTTAAAATGGGGGACTTGGTACTGAAGACTGCATTATATGTGGATGACCTTCTTCTTTACTCAACCAATCCTGTTGAGGCCATTCCCAGGTTATTTGAACTGGCTGAAGATTTCGGTAAAGTGTCGGGGTACAGAATTAATAAAGATAAAACTGATATAATATGTTGGAACAACCTGGCCCCGATACCAGAAGCTAAACTAAAAATCAGATACCTGGGAATATACCTCACCCAGAAACTGGAGGAGGTTTCAAAAAATAGTTGGCAAACGGTAGTAAAGGAGGTAAGGAAGCTGTTGACTAGATGGAACACTACCTCTTAACATCTATGGGAGAGTGAACCCAGTCAAAATGATATTGGCCCCTAAGTTTTGGATGTGATTAGAGTTTCAGACATCAGGCACTATGGAATAGACATGTATTCTTCTCTCTCTTGTCACATTACTTTATTACTGTCTGCAGGTGGGGCAGCTGTACTACACAATTATCTATTTTTCTATTGTTATGGCCATACTCTGTTAAATCAATGGCAAATGCTCAATTCCACTTACACCCTGAATACTAGAACAAGGCAAATGATATGATTAATTACTAATATGAATGATGATATACGCCACAACCTCATGTGACATGAGGTACTACTATTGTAGCCATGCAGCCAATAGACCACCCATGGCTGACAATGTTGAAATGACATAGGTAGGGAAGGAGTAGGCCATGGAGTCAGAGGAAGGAGATTGATGATGGGTAGTGACATACATACATAATGTATGGACGCTCTCATCTGACATACCTTGACGCCATGAGGGGAACGGCTGCCCTTGGGTCTCTCTCCGCCGTGCTGTGTGGCGGACAGCTTTTCCCAGCACCAGTAGCCCCAGCGCCGTGAGGGGAACGGCTACTCCAGCGAGCTTTGCGCTGTGAGGGTAACGCCATCGCAGCCATCACCACTGCTGCCTACAACTCCCAGCAGCCTCCAGGGGAGCAACGTCACCACCGCGCCGGCCCCAGCCCTCAAAGTGCGCTCGCACCCACGCATCATGGGACGCGCTCATCTGACATACCTTGATGCCGTGAGGGGAATGACATAGGTAGGGAAGGAGTAGGCCATGGAGTCAGAGGAAGGAGATTGATGATGGGTAGTGACATACATACATAATGTATGGACGCTCTCATCTGACATACCTTGACGCCATGAGGGGAACGGCTGCCCTTGGGTCTCTCTTCGCCGTGCTGTGTGGCGGACAGCTTTTCCCAGCACCAGTAGCCCCAGCGCTGTGAGGGGAACGGCTACTCCAGCGAGCTTTGCGCCGTGAGGGGAACGGCATCGCGGCTATCACCACCGCCGCCTACAACTCCCAGCAGCCTCCAGGGGAGCAACATCACCCCCGCGCCGGCCCCAGCCCTCAAAGCGCGCCCCCACCCACACATTGCGGGACGCGCGCGGTCAACGCCGGGCTAAGCCCGGGCAAAGGGCGGGTCATCTGTGTCCATCAGGGGGTGGAAGAGGCCGGGCAGGGCCACCCCTCTTGCATTTGGCAATAGAAACAACGGACAATAACGTACTGTTGAAACTTTACTGGGCCCCAAACCATTGTGAAATACCATTAGACCCAATTGCTAATTCTATTTATACAAGGACTTGGAAATATTTTGTTTAGACATATCATTAAATACAAGTTTTGTTAGTCTTTGTTAGCATAGCTATTTTAAACCACAATCACTACATTTTTTTCACCTCCCTTCTCCGATCTGGTATATCGCAGAATGGGGAAAAAGGTTTGTCCAGAAAAGAAACTGCCACCACCCCAGCATACACCTGTCCAGAAACAAACATCAATCGACAGGATGCTAGTGAAAGCTCTGGGGCAGTAGCTACTGAAATTGAAAGAACGGAAAGGAGGTTATCCATTACACCTAATTTAACCACTAGTACATTGATTCCCCATTCCCCTGATGAAACAGAACCATCACTACATGAGCTGTCAAGCGACTTACCCACAGATGTAGAAACCCCAAATAGGGAACTCCGGACAGGTAGCACCCACCCTAGGCTAGATAGAAAAACGAAAGCTAAGCCAAGACCAAAAGCAAAGCCACCAGCAAAGCAGAAAAAAGTGCAAGTTAACAATGTAGATTTAATAAAATCTCCGATGACCAATATGACAGGAGACCATGCTGTACAAACTGATGAACAGCCCGGGTGGGTGTCAGCTTTGGTAACCAATTTAGAGAGCCAGCTGAGAGTCATCGTTAAGGAGGAACTCAGGCCCACACTAGAAAGCCTGGAGGGTCTAAAATTAATGTTTGCCACTGGCGCAGCCACTAAGAGTAATTCTCATCAGGAGAATAACCCTAGAGGTAATACTACAAACACCTCAATGAGAGACAAACCTAATATTTACTACGACCAGAAGAGTATTATCGCCAATAATTAACATAATTCCAGGCGCACAATTTCAGGCGAGGAACACTACGGAAAAAGGGGTAGATAATCCTACCACAAACCAAGCAAAGGGAAAAACGGCTCAACAAACAGTAACAGGTAGCGCTGGGAATCCAAAAAGATTGTTGGGAAAGGTCAACCAGTAGCAGGTTTTCTGTCTGAACAAATTGACCAACTTTCTAATCCTCCAAATATAAATCTCAAGCCGGCATCAAGTCCGTATGTGTTGATTCTGGCTGGGATACCCGAGCTAAGAAAGAGTCAGACAGAATCTCACCAAGAGCTAAAAAAAGTGTAAATTAGCTAACCATGCATAGCGACTTCTGTTACGAAAGCCTAGATGAAATTTTATCCACTAGAAGGGTGGGCTGGATTGGTTACCGCCACAAAGATATTCATGGCAATTGCATAGTCATTAATTTTAGAAACCCTGCTGTTACTAAAACAATTTTAACATCTGTGCCAGGTATGAACCCGGGTAATATCTCTTTACTCCCCTTGGGCTTTTTCTACCCTCCCAGAGCACCACCGAGGTACGAGTATGGTAACCATATGAGATGGAGATCCTCTAATACTAATCACTTCCCGGTAAATATCGACCAAAACTGGACAAACCAATACACCTTCAACATACCTATTGGTAATAGGTTTAGCCCCCTGGAAGGGGTAGATTGACAGTTGCAGCTCCAGTAGTAGCACAGTAGGTGAAGCTGGCAAATTTAGTTGATTTTGAAAATGGGGTGCGCTCTCCTGAGCCCTATCCCCCTAGGCAGGAAGATCTGGGCGGAGAGTACTTGAGCGGTTCCCGATCCAGTATCCCAATAGGGGATGGGCTAGCCCCGTTAGCTGGCCCTCCTTGCTCCACAGTTGCGAGAAGTTTAGAGAAGGTAGGAGTACAAGTAACCCCAATTGTAGGACCTAAGAACTGCCATCTCCAGGCTTTGAAGAACCTTAATATGAAAATAGTCAGTGAAGAAATTACAAAAATCCTGTCCTGGAATGTAGCAGGCATTAATAGTAAATTAGATGACCCAGAGTGGAGATCGTTTATTGCAGAACATGATATTTGTATGCTCCAGGAAACATGGGCAAGAGGTGAAGTCACCATGCAAGGGTTTGCTTCATTCCATATTTCGGCAACCTCTGCTGGTGTGGGAAAACCCTTGGGGGGATTAGTTATATGGGTGGGTGTCCATCTTGGCTGTACGGCAGTCCAACTAGATACATCTTCTAGAGATATATTATGCGTACAGCTGCAGTTTTCACTGCACAGCCCCATCACACTAATCAATGTTTATTCAAGACCCACACCGAGAGGAAAGGAGTTTCCTACCCTCGAAGAGCTCGATATAGTTTTATCCACCACCCCTGCATAAAACATGGTCATATTAGGAGGGGATTTCAAATGCCAGATCGAGCCCTTAGAGGGCTTGAACTGTGATATTATTTATGAGGAGGATTCCCTCCTGGAAATCCCAGAATGTGGCTTCCCTCTGGTATCCAAATGGACACCTCTGGTAATCCAGATGAATTGCCTTATTTTAAATCATTCACTGAGAGCATGCAATGGCAGATCTCTTTCTGATACATCATCTGCCTCTACATTCCATAGCAAAGACCGAGGGTTCATACTGGACTACATCCTGCTAAACACTAACTACTGGGACAAGATGGTATACATAAATGCACAGGTGCACAACACAAATGTAGGCAACAGGATATATTATAACTCTAATAAGACACAGGAGTAGTGTTCCTTGATTTTGATTCTTTTTTATTCCAAAAGACGTGATAGGCAAGGGTTGAACAGCCAACGCGTTTCGTCCACTAGGGACTTCTTCAGGGCTGTCGTGAAAAAACAAACATATAGACATATAATTTAAAAACAAGGTCAAATGCTCCGCCGAACATTTTAAGATAGACACTGGTTAAATCACATAGACGTTTCAGTTTTGTAGAGTCTAGTGTTGTAGATACATCTGCATAAACAATTCAGGAGCTACTAACAATAATCAAATCTCTGTATTTTGTATTGTATACAAAAATAGAATGTACATTGAATTACATAAAAAATGGTTTTTTATAAAATTTGTTCGTGATGTACTCAACTCCACACAAGAGAGTTTACTGAAGTTAGCGTGTAATATTCATGGCCTGTATAGACACAAAGACACTTCAGAGTGTGTGCCGGAGAGAGAGAGACAATGAAGTAGTACCCATCAAACGGGTCCTCGAAACGAAAAAAGGAGAAATTTACTAGATTCAGTGCTAACTGATGATAATATATACAGTGGCCATATAGGCATATGGACATAAGTATTATACTATAAATGATAGAAATTCCAACATACCGGTTTTTGATTTTGAGAAAGTCGCAATGTTATGTCCTATTTCTGGAAATATCTGTCTCAAAAGGTGGATCCTGGTACTGGATACTTGATCTTTAAAGAAAAAGCAAAAGGAACGGCCAATTGCATATACAGCCAAAAATTATTTATAGCGTGTCTGCGTCTAAGTAAAAGCCAAAAGTTCTTACATCTAGAGAGTGTCCAAGAAAAGGTATTCTCAGAGACAATAGAAGACCACAAGTGAAAACCACAGTCAGTTATGTAGTCGAAGCTTCAGTATGCACGTCGGCGTATATATCACCCAAACTGTGAGACAGCAATTAAGGAGTGTGGAACTCTGCCATAATTTCGATGATGAAATGCATTATTTTCCATCATGATACTATCTGTATAGAACCACCTATTCTCAGGAATATTTTTATGCATGGCTGTTATAATTATATCCTTCGTGTTCATGATTGGGCCCATTGCATTTACAGTGAAAACTAATCCAATGTCTGCTACTCTGCCCGCTCCTTAGATATGAAAACTGTGGACCATAATATCTTGATACTGTTTGAGGCACAGTTAGCGCAAGTAGTTCCAAAATGAATGTAATGACTTAAACGTAAACAGAACTATGTTGTGTCAATCCTTGATCTTATGTTGAAGATGTCCATCTATGTCTATTCAGAGAATCTCTGTGTACATCTACATACATTTTATATGACAGCTAAGTGTGCTCATTACTTATGTCTTGATACTGACCTTTGTATATTCTGTCAGTCCGATGTATAGTAATCGCTAATTAGAAAGAACTCTGATGAAATTTGTCTTACCTGATTCCTGATTGATTATTTCTCCCTCTTTCTCTCGATATAACAATACTTTGGTACAATACTCCATGGAACTTATGAAACATTGAAATCAGTAAACTCTCTTGTCTGGAGTGGAGTACATCACGAACAAATTTTATGAAAAAACATTTTTTATGTAATTCAATGTACATTCTATTTTTGTATACAATACAAAATACAGAGATTTGATTATTGTTAGTAGCTCCTGAATTGTTTATGCAGATGTATCTTCAACACTAACTGTACAAAATTGAAACGTCTATGTGATTTATCCAGTGTCTATCTTAAAATGTTCAGCGGAGCATTTGACCTTGTTTTTAAATTATACGTCTATATGTTTGTTTTTTCACGACAGCCCTGAAGAAGTCCCTAGTGGACGAAACTTTGTATATTTATTGAATGGATATTATGTGTTTATGTATAAGATTTTGCTTCCTGTCCTCCTCGATGTAAAAAGACCATTGTTGCCTGTTCCCCCAATCTCACTCACTCTTTACCTGGATTCACATTCACCGGCGTGGCAACATCTGTTTTTTTCCTGATGACACTAAGAATTTTAGATCCTTGCTTATTACCGTCTTTTGTCATCTTTTAGAGTCATATACTTTACATCTTGATCTCTATATTAACATAGGATGAAGATGTTTTTAGTACTATTGTTGGATTGATAATGCTAATGATTATACATATTGAAAATTTTCTCAGAGATTGGCAGACACACTAGGAGATTTATCGGGCATGGCTGTATTTTCCTGTCACCACTGGAGTTTTATACTCTTTTTTCTGTTTTCTTCTTTAGTCTTAATCACTGATCTCCTTAGCGTTCAGGAGACTCTAAGATGGCCGCCTGGTTATACAAGAAAACCATGTGACATGTTGGGTTCAGCCTCGGACTGGACTGTTCCATGGACAAGGTTATTACCTTGTTTCTCACGCTTAACGCCGGACTAGACCACATAATTTGCACTTAAACAGATTTTGCTATATGGAATTGTATCTTATTTGATGCTCAATTAATATTGGTACTTCCCTATTATTTTTTTCGGGGGAGACGATCATTGTTCACTTCCGTATATTTATTTTCTATTAACTACGATACACATACCGGATTGATTATTACAGATCGCCGCAATTCCCTCTAGGGTGTAAGGAGGGTAATTTATTATTTTCGGGTTTACGCGTAGGAATTCCAACATGGTGGTAATCCAAGTGGTTCGACGGTTCAGGCTGTGCACTAATCAGGTGCATCTTATCAGCCAATTGAAATGCAACATTTAAATCGCGCTCGGTTTGACATTTTCCGCTTGATGCTGCACGAATACGGTTATCGTCGCCGCTGTATTGGAGGAGGTCGTGTCGGGCCGTGATGAATAAATCGCGGTAAGTTTTCTTGGTCTGCTATGGTCTAACTTCACGTAGGCTGCGTTAACTTACCTTTTCTCTACTGCACCCACACGTATGGTTGCATTTGGGCTTTTCTCGTACAGCAATGAACTTTATCATTGGTGCTAACGTCTGTCTTGTTACTTTATGACGTATGCTGCATATATACAACGGGTTCCATATTGGACATGCACATACATTACTATGTTACTCTTTTATACTTTGGCTTTTTAGATATCTTACTGCAAATATACTCTAGCAGTCCGGCTCACATTTGTCTTTCTTGCTTCTCATCCGTACTTTGCTTTTTTGTGCTTACCTTCTGATATGGTTCACTTTATCTAGAGCCGAGTTGTTGACAACGGATGGGAACTTTTCCCTCCATTTCTTGGGCCAAGAGGGACGCTACAGTTTTGTAGGTAAGATTTAAAGATGACGAACTTGGCTGAGTCTTCGTTGGCAGACCAGTGTATCTGGAAACTAATCTGGGTCTAGTTCCGTCCTGTTAATACTTTTTTCATTCTCCATCTTTTAGGACAAATTACGAAGCAATTCTAAAAGTGACTGACTGCATTTTATTAAAAATCCCAGACAACTAATTAGCTCCCTGTAAGTTATAGGCACCAAAAACCAAGTATTTCCAGTCACCCCTGACATGTTAAGTGAGCTGTATGAACAGAGAATACCATGATATGAAACTGCCTGGGCATTGGTCTTCGAAGGCTAATTTATGCATTTGTCATTTTTGATCAATACTTCGTCGAATGGCTTCACACATGACATGCTCATGTTTTTGACCTGTTTACTAGTGAACTCTAGATCTCCATATTCAATCGCCATTATGTATGGACTTTATCCTGGATGTCTCCTATTTGTCCTTCCTAACAGATTCATATGATCCTCTTGGTGGCTCTTCCAGACACCGGTCACAGTCATTCCAATCATTGACACCGACCTCCATGTTGCATACTTCTTTATCAAAATGTAAGTTCTTGTCTCACTTCCTCTCCGAATTTGCACTCGGGAAATACATGTGTGGATATGGCTAGTCTGCGTTTTCTTGGCGTTTTTGAGGCTACGATGCATTCAGACTCTTTTTTCTTGACTTTTTGTTGTCTTACAGTTTGGGAGGTATATACCCCGATGTGCACACAGAAGTTTTGATTACCTTACTGACTGTGGTCCTCACTTGCGGTCCTGTATTATTTCTGAAAAATAGCGTTTCCTGGACATTTTCTAGATGTAAGAACTTTATTCTGTCACTCTGATACGCGACACATAACTTTTTGGCTGTACATACAATTGGTTGTTCCCTATGTTATCTCTTTTAAGATCAAGTATCCAGTACCAAGACCTACTTGTGAGACCGATGTCTCCAGAATTTAGGACATAACATCACGACTATTCAAAATCTGGAAACCTGTAGGTTTGAATTTTTATCATTTATAGCATAATATCCATGTCTATATGCCTATATGGCCACTGTATATATTGTCGATTCATCTAGATCCTTATTTTTGACCTTTTTTTTTGCTGACTCACAGTTTGGGAGATATATACCCCAACGTACATTCTGAAGCTTCAACTACTTAACTGACTGTTGTTTTCACCTGTGGTCTTCTATTGTCTCTGAGAATACCTTTTCTTGGACACTCTCTAGATGTAAGAACTTTTGGCTTTTACTTAGACGCAGACACGCTATAAATAATTTTTGGCTGTATATGCAATTGGTCGCTCCCTTTGCTTTTTCTTTACATCAGTTAGCACTGAATATAGTAAATTTCTCCTTTTTTTGTTTCGAGGACCCGTTTGATGGGTACTATTTCCTTGTCTTTCTCCGGCACACACTCTGAAGTGTCCTTGTGTCTATATAGGCCATGAATATTACACGCTAACTTCTAGACGCTTTCAAGGCTTGCGCTCTTTTTATGTCTATCCCCCCTTTTCTCCTTCATATTTTCCATTTCTCCTTCATATTTTCTGTCTTTCTTTCATCCGTTGCCTTTTCTCCCTTTCAAAAGATGTCTTACCTGATTCCTAATTGATCATTTCCCCCTCTTTCCCTCGATATAACAATACTTTGGTACAAAACTCCATGGAACTTATGAAACATAGAAATCAGTAAACTCTCTTGTCTGGAGTGGAGTACATTACGAAAATGTTTTATGAAAAACCATTTTTTATGTAATTCAATGTACATTCTGTTTTTGTATCCAAACTACATACATTAAAGGGGACCCAAGGGCAATTTAATGACCTGCTCTGAATACACGCCCAACAGACATATACCACAAAAAAGTATCAGAGGGTCAAAAGTACGACAGGCAAATATTGAGGACAGTGAAGGTGAAACGCTCCCACTAGCCATATAACTGGAAAAGAAATGGTATTAGAAGTGCCAGATCAAGTCAAGTCAAGTCAAAGAATTTATATAGCGCACTACATACCCGGAGAGTCTCAAGGCGCTTAGGGAGGGAAGGAGGATTACTTGTCAAATAACCACGTTTTAAGTTGCTTTCTGAATGCTAGGTGGTTCTGGGTAAGGCGAAGGTAAGTGGGGAGTGAGTTCCATGTTTTAGCTGCCAGGTATGAGAAGGATCTACCTCCCATGGTGGTCTTGTTGATGCGAGGTACAGTGGCGAGGGCTTGGTTGGAAGAGCGTAGTTGGTGGGAGGGGGTGTAGAAAGACAGTCGTGAGTTGAGGCATTCTGGTCCGATATCGTAGAGAGATTTGTGTGCGTGGGTTAGAAGTCGGAAAGTGATCCTCTTATTGACGGGTAGCCAGTGGAGGTTTTTCAGGTGACTAGAGATGTGTTCGTTACCCGGGATGTCTAATATGATCCTGGCTGAGGCGTTTTGGATTCGTTGGAGTTTTTTCTGGAGTTTAGCGGTAGTACCTGCGTAGAGGGTGTTTCCGTAGTCCAGTCGGCTCGTGACCAGCGCATGGGTGACTGTTTTTCTTGTTTCGGTGGGGATCCAGCGAAATGTTTTTTTGAGCATGCGGAGAATGTTGAAGCAGGATGAGGAGACGGGGCTGACTTGTCTGTTCATTGAAAGTGAAGAATCCAGGATAACGCCTAGGTTCCGTGCGTGGTCTGTCGGGATGGGTGCTTTTCCAAAATTGATTTTTATCCACACTATGTGTGGGAGGGTATACTCAGACGTGAGTCCCTAGCTCATTGCACCATCAGGATTCAAGCAAGCCGGGCCGACGAGGCTGAAATGCCAGAAACCGGTCCCCGGTAGCTTGTCTCCTTCCCAGTATAAGAATTGGCTTGGTAGTTTGGTTTGCCCTGTTCCCATCATGCACTGGGACAGGAACAGACTAATTTGCATATAGCCAGGTTCTGAAGCTGGGATGGTGCAGTGAGCTAAAAAACGGTGATGGATCAAGCCCTGATCTCTTGACTGGGTAGGAGTATTCTGCATCATTCAGAAACTCTGTCCATCACCTTTTCCAAAATTGATTTTTATCCACACTATGTGTGGGAGGGTATACTCAGACGTGAGTCCCTAGCTCATTGCACCATCAGGATTCAAGCAAGCCGGGCCGACGAGGCTGAAATGCCAGAAACCGGTCCCCGGTAGCTTGTCTCCTTCCCAGTATAAGAATTGGCTTGGTAGTTTGGTTTGCCCTGTTCCCATCATGCACTGGGACAGGAACAGACTAATTTGCATATAGCCAGGTTCTGAAGCTGAGATGGTGCAGTGAGCTAAAAAACGGTGATGGATCAAGCCCTGATCTCTTGACTGGGTAGGAGTATTCTGCATCATTCAGAAACTCTGTCCATCACCTTTTCCAAAATTCATTGAAAGTGAAGAATCCAGGATAACGCCTAGGTTCCGTGCGTGGTCTGTCGGGATGGGTGCTTTTCCAAGGGCTTCCGGCCACCAAGAGTCGTCCCATGCAGAGGGGGATGTACCTAAGATGAGGACTTCTGTTTTATCTGAGTTCAGTTTCAGACGGCTATGTTTCATCCATTCGGCAACTTCTTTCATTCCTTCGTGTAGGTTGGTTTTGGCGGTGCTGGGGTCATTGGTGAGAGAGAGGATCAGTTGAGTGTCATCCGCGTAAGAGATGATGTTGAGGTTGTGTTGGCGGGCGATGGCCGCGAGGGGGCTCATGTATACGTTGAAGAGGGTGGGACTGAGTGAGGATCCTTGTGGTACACCACATATGACTTCAGTGGCCTCGGACTTGAATGGTGGAAGGCGGACTCTCTGTGTTCTTCCGGTGAGGAACGAGGTGATCCATTCAAGTGCTTTTCCTTGTATTCCGATGTTTCTGAGGCGTTGTAAAAGGGTGCTGTGGCAGGCTGTGTCGAAGGCTGCAGAGAGGTCGAGGAGGATGAGGGCGACTGTGTCTCCATTGTCCAGTAGAGTTCGAATGTCGTCTGTTGCTGCGATGAGGGCGGTCTCAGTGCTGTGTTTTGCTCGGAAGCCAGACTGTGAGGAGTCGAGGGATTTGTTGGCTTCGAGGAAGGCGGCGAGTTGGTTGTTGACAGCTTTCTCGATGACTTTGGCCGGGAAAGGAAGGAGCGAGATGGGGCGGTAATTTTTGAGTTCGGTGGGGTCCGCTGTGGGTTTTTTCAGAAGGGCGGTGAGTTCAGCGTGTTTCCAGCTTTCCGGGAAGGTGGCGGAGTTGAAGGAGCAGTTGATGACGTCTCGGAGGTGCGGTGCTATGACGGAGTCTGCTTTGTTGAAGATGTGGTGAGGACATGGGTCTGTGGGGGATCCTGAGTGGATGGAGTTCATCAGGCGGATGGTGTCCTCAGTGGAGATTGGGTTCCAGTCGTAAAGGGTGTTCAAGGGGGGAGAATGTTCAGCAATTTGGTTGGGTGGGTTGGTCTCCGGGTTGGTTGTCGAAGCTGTTGTGGATGTCTGCAATTTTGTTGTGGAAGAATAAAGCCAGGGAGTTGCAGAGGGCTTGAGAGGGGGTGATGTCGTTGGAGTTGGCCGAGGGATTGGTAAATTCCTTGACGATGTTGAAAAGTTCCTTGCTGTTGTGGGCGTTGTTGTCTAGTCGATCCTTGAATGCTGTTTTCTTGGCCTTTCGGATTAGTTGGTGGTGTGTGCGGGTGGCGTTTTTGAAGGCGTCCTTGGTGCTAGTGGTTGGGTCTTTTTTCCAGGCCTTTTCAAGGGAGCGGCAGAGTTTCTTGGACTTCTTAAGATCATCGTTGAACCATGAGGCCTTCTTGCTGCCAGGTTTGCTTTGACGTTTTTTCAATGGTGCTAGGATGTCGGCGCTGTTGGATAACCATAGGGTGAAGTTGGTGGCGGCTTGGTCTGGGTTAGAAGAGTGGGCTGGGGTGTTTAGACGGAGCGATGAGGAGATCTGGTCGATGGTGATTTTGTTCCAGTTTCTTTGCAAAGTTGGTTGGGGGTGGTTGATGGGTTTCGGCTTGTTGTAGGTGAAGTGAACGCAGCTGTGGTCAGTCCAGAGGAGATCCGTAGTGTGGCTGAAGGAGACGTGATTGCTGGAGGTGAAGATAGGGTCGAGTGTGTGACCTGCGATGTGGGTGGAGGAAGTGACCAGTTGTTTAAGTCCGAGGTTGGTGAGGTTGTCCAAGAGGGTGGTGGTGTTGCGGTCGTTGTTCTTTTCAAGGTGAAAGTTGAGGTCTCCCAGAAGGATGTAATCTTTGGAGGGGAGCGCGTGTGGAGTGATGAAGTCCGTGATGTCTTCACTGAATTTTGCGCGGGGTCCTGGTGGCCTGTAGAGGAGGGTGCCTCTGAGTGTGGTCTTGGGGTCGATGTGGATCTGGAAGTGAAGGTGTTCAGAGTTGGCGAGATTGACGTCAGAGCTGGTTGAGATGTGGATTGATTTTTTATGGACGATAGCGATTCCTCCTCCTGTGTGGCCGGTACGGTCCTTGCGTGTGATCTTATATTCTTCAGGGATGGCAATGGTGATGTCTGGGGCGGAGGAAGCATTCATCCATGTTTCTGTTAGGAAGGCGACGTCTAGAGAGATGGTGTCTAGTAGATTCCATAGGTCAATGGCGTGCCTGTGGACCGATCGGGTGTTGAGAAGGATGCATTGTAGATGGTTGGTGTCGGGAATCTGAGGTGTGATCGTAGCGGAGTTGGTGACGGTACCGGTGAATTTGCAGGAGTAGCATGAGAAAGGTCCATGGGTGTGTCCAGGAGCGGCTTGGACGCAGTTGGGGGAACGGCCGGTGTTAAGGGCTAGGAGGGTGGAGGCATCGTAGGTAATGCGGGAGGGCTGGGCAGCGCGAGGGGCAGGGGGTCTGGCGCTGGGCGCGGGCCAGGCGCGGACGGGCGTAGACGGGCTTACCTTTGGCGCACCTTCGGCGCAAATGGGGCGCGGTCGCTGCGCGTGAACGCTGCGCGCGGGAACTCCTGTCATATATGGATAGTGGAGGGGGAGGGGCGAGGGCGGCTCAGCTGGGAGGCGGGGCGGGCACACGAGGACGACAACAACAAACAAAATGGAGGCGGAGGGGGGAGCAGAGCGGAGCGCTAGAGGCAAACGCGCAAATAACATTTTAAACAGCACAATCAATTAAATCACAACGCAAATGAGTCTAAGCGGTAACTAAGCACACAGCAGGCGAGATGAAATGCAGCTTTCAATGCAATGAGCGGAGCGCTGGAGGCAAACGCGCAAATAACGTTATAAACAGCACAATCAAATAAATCACAGCGCAAATGAGTCTAAGCGGTAACTAGGCACAAGCAGGCGAGATGAAATGCAGCTTTCAATGCAATGCAGCGCTACAATACCAGGTGTCAGCAGGGACACTGGGAGCGACCACTCAGCTCGTGAGAGAGGAGCGAGTCACGATGTGTTCAGGGTGAGGAGCGCTACTTCTGGTCAGTGGGAGGGCGGCTCAGCTGGGAGGCGGGGCGGGCACACGAGGACGACAACAACAAACAAAACAAGATAAGATAGGTGTCTGGTCTCTGGCACCCATCAGTCACCACTCGGAACCGCCCTTCATCATTTGGGGCTCCGAGGACCAACACTGTACTGGATCTTGTTTCTCTAACAGAAAGAAATTAGCCTTCCTGTTAGTCAGTATATGTTGGTATTAGGGTCAGAAACGAGTGTGTTGGTAGAGTAAATGACGGGGTAAAAAGAGTGTGCAGTGCAAGGGAATACCAAGAAAGTAAAGAGGGTGAATAAAATTGGTTTAAGGAGCAACAAAATAATTTTAATAGGGTATAGCTCCTAACACCAATGTTAAAAATAGCCAAGACAGGGAAAACTAATAAACTGTCTAGTGATGTAACGTGGTCGACATGTTTCAGCAAATACGGCCAATAGCCTTGCTTTCTTCAGGACCCAAGATATACCGCTACTGCAAACAGAAAAAAAACCAAATGTGACAGAAGTGTTTAAAAGTGAGTGAAAAAATAGTACTGGAACAACATTGATATTTAAATGTCACCTGGACCTCTAGGTATGTTTGTTCCAAGTCTTCTCACACAGTCAGCGATGGACTGGTTAGTGAGAAGTATAGACCTCACCCCACCTGGCTGCGGCTCAGGACTTTGGTGAAGCACCGCTCTAACCGTCGGTACTCCTAAGCGGCATCTGTGCCGTCTGGGGAGGTCACTGACTGTGTGAGAAGACTTGGAACAAACATACCTAGAGGTCCAGGTGACATTTAAATATCAATGTTGTTCCAGTACTATTTTTTCACTCACTTTTAAACACTTCTGTCACATTTGGGGTTTTTTCTGTTTGCAGTAGCGGTATATCTTGGGTCCTGAAGAAAGCAAGGCTATTGGCCGTATTTGCTGAAACATGTCGACCACGTTACATCACTAGACAGTTTATTAGTTTTCCCTGTCTTGGCTATTTTTAACATTGGTGTTAGGAGCTATACCCTATTAAAATTATTTTGTTGCTCCTTAAACCAATTTTATTCACCCTCTTTACTTTCTTGGTATTCCCTTGCACTGCACACTCTTTTTACCCCATCAGTTACTCTACCAACACACTCGTTTCTGACCCTAATACCAACATATACTGACTAACAGGAAGGCTAATTTCTTTCTGTTAGAGAAACAAGATCCAGTACAGTGTTGGTCCTCGGAGCCCCAAATGATGAAGGGTGGTTCCGAGTGGTGACTGATGGGTGCCAGAGACCAGACACCTATCTTGATCTGGCACTTCTAATACCATTTCTTTTCCAGTTATATGGCTAGTGGGAGCGTTTCACCTTCACTGTCCTCAATATTTGCCTGTCGTACTTTTGACCCTCTGATACTTTTTTGTGGTATACATTCTGTTTTTGTATACAATACAAAATACAGAGATTCGATTATTGTTAGTAGCTCCTGAATTGTTTATGCAGATGTATCTACAACACTAGACTGTACAAAATTGAAACGTCTATGTGATTTATCCAGTGTCTATCTTAAAATGTTCGGCAGAGCATTTGACCTTGTTTTTAAATTGTATGTCTATATGTTTGTTTTTTCACGACAGCCCTGAAGAAGTCCCTAGTGGACGAAACGCGTTGGCTGTTCAACCCTTGCCTATCACGTCTTTTGGAATAAAAAATAATCAAAATCAAGGAACACTACTCCTGTGTCTTATTAGAGTTATAATATATCCTGTTGCCTAAATTTGTGTTGTGCACCTGTGCGTTTATGTATACCTTTCAAAGTTCTTTTGGGAACCAGCATTGTGATGGTGGGTGCCATTCAGTGTGCACACAAATCCCTCTATCAACATTCAAGGGAATGTTATAATGAGGAGTTATTGAGGTTAGGTGCTTCCATTAGGAAGGCTCCACTATCTTTTTTGTTTTTAATCTACTGGGACAGGATGGTTGATTTTAGAATTTTTCCCAGTATTTACAGCGATCATGACGCACTAGTAGTTGACCTCCACTCAGTTACCCCTAATGTGCTGCACTGTGCCGATTTTCATAACGATCAGGGGATAACAGTATCTAACTGCAGGAGGCGAGTATGATGGGTCAATTTTATTAAATCGCAGGAAAATATGGGAACCCTATATGATACTCTTTTACCGGTGTTTTTAGAAGCCTCTACCCTTTACAATCTAAATAGAGACCGCATGGATAAAGAGGCGATCGGGCTTAACCTTGAAAAATTAAAGAAAGTAGTGTTAGAATTTTTTTCCCAAGCAAACCAAAAACAAAACAGTAGGCCTGCGCCCCACCCATGGTTCAATTCATTTTGTCGGAAAGCCAAAAGCTCACTGGTGGCCTCAATCAAATTAAATGATCGCCCCCAAATCAAAAATTCGGAGAAGGGCTTATAAAGAGGCTGTCCAAGGAGCTAAACATAGGTGGGAACTGGAAAACTGGGATTTATTAAAAACTTCTCTTGGGGAAAGAGACGTGAGAACTTTCTGGGGAATTGTAAATTCAGGTTCAACGGTACCCAGAAGAGCACTAGAACCGACCCTAGGAGAAGAGGTTTGGCGAGAACATTTTGAATCTTTGTATAAAGAAACAGAGAACACAGAGTTGCCCCCATGTGACCAACATTCGGATGATATCCCTGGCCCAACTATAACCCTGCAGGAAGAAAAAGGCTGCAATAGAGAAAATAGCCCCAGGTAAAGCCCCTGGTTTGGATAAGATCCCTAGGATCTCTTCAGGAGTGAGCCAAAAATTTGGGGCCCCTATCTGTGGGTTATCTTCAAAGCAATCTTGACGGGCATGAAGATCCCGATAAGCTGGACAGGCACAGAAATAATCTCCATTTTTAAAAAGGGCTCGCCCTTTTGCCAAGTAATTACAGACCAATTAGTCTAATAGATATCCCTGACGAGTCTTACTCCTCAGACTTGTGTGAATGTAAATGTGTAAATGTGTGTGTCTTGTAAAGCGCACTGCTACCCGGAGGCGTCCTGGCGCTATAGACCGCTGGGGAACCCGTCCTGGTTTTCCCTGTGAGATTTTCCCTCCTGGGTATCTCCAAGGTGAAACCAGGCATCCCCGGCGTTTGTGGGGGGCCGTTGTGGAGATGAGGCAAGCTAATGCCCAGAGTTGCCGAGTGTGATCCCTGGTTAGAGTAGGCACCGAGGCGAGAATTATCGAGTCCGCTGACCCTGGTTCACGACCCTGCCGCGGCGGGAATTGAACCCTGGTCCCGGGCCGTCCTCTGCTTCCGGGTCTGCCGCCTCTAACCAGTGAGCCACACCACTCCACTACTTCAATCCTGGATAGACGACAAGAGTATTCTCTCTCCATTCCAGGCAGGGTTTAGGGAAAAACAGTCAACCCTGGATCAAGTATTAAGACTGCAACTACTCCACTGGAAGACGGTTTGTCTGGAGGGGGTAGTTTGTACCTGATATTTGTTGGTTGATCTGAGGTCAGCTTTCGACTTGGTGCCCAGGGCTAAACTATGGTCTGTCTTACTTGAGCTGGGGGCTCCGGCATATCTAATACACCTTATTCAACGTTTGCATGAAAACAGCTTTGCACAAATAAGATTTGGTAGGGATGGAAATTTATCGGCCCCTATACCAATTAAACGAGGTGTGCGCCAAGGTTGCGTACTTGCTCCCACATTGTTCAGCCTTTATATAAGTGACTTTATTATTGTATTGTCACAAGAAAAAGATCTAGAAAAAGATCTAGATGCCAATAAACTAGCTTCACGAAGAATCTTGGGGGCACATATAGGGAAGTCTACACTAAAACTAGCCCAGTCAACAGGGGGAATTCTGAAGGTTTTTAATAATTCAGACAGGAGTGCTGTTAGGCCGGCGTTGGAAATTTATAAGATTCAGGCTTGCGGGGGTGCATTATATGGAGCAAAACTCTGGGGTCACTGCAGGCCCAAGTCCCTATTGCAGATTGAGAACCAATATATTAGGAATCTTTTTAGATTGCCGCGTAGCACTCCTCTAGTTACTCTCCGCTTAGATCTGGGTTTGATGGAACTGGAGGCAGTCCTGTGGGTTAGACCCCTTCTATACTGGCTTCCCTGGTTTTCCCATGTCAAACATCTGTTAATTAGCATGGGTCTGGGAGAATGCTGGTTTGACCCGGAGGTAGCATGTCCCCAATTCTCAAAAAAACAATTAAAGATCATTTATGAGAATTATCGAATGGCCCTGCTATACTCTAATTCCAACAAAGGCAAATCAACCTTAACCTTTTTGGAAATTAAGGACAGTTCTGCCTTTGAAAGGGTTCTCGACATTATCAAACCTCCAACAGCCAGAAAACTCTATTTGCAATTTTGATTTGGGGTTTTGCCTCTGCGATGTCTGACCTCTAAGTGGAAACTGCAAAATGAGGATAGGTGCCCCGCTTGTAACCATTCTGAGGAATCTGAGCTCCATGTCTTTTTTGGATGTCCGGGATATAGTAAAACGAGAAAGAGATGGGTAGCTAAGATTTGCAGAAATCTAGGTAGTAGACGTTGTGCCGAAGCATTCAGGATACTGAAATACGATCTTAACATCCTAATTGTCTACTCTGTGGTGGGGTTTCTGTTCTCCATGTGTTGCACAAGAAGGGTCTTTCTTAAAACTCCAAACGCGCTAGCAGATAAGAACTAGCTATTGAAGGGCACCAATTTATTACAATGTAATACATCTCCTAATTGATTGAAGCACTCCTGTTCCTTTTTTGCAATCGTGTTTTAGCCTGATCAATTTGGTTTTAAGAAGAAAAAAAAAAGAATAATATGCACCATGCACTTTAAATGAAATCTTTTTTATGTATTTGTTATATGCCGTTGTGTTGATCAGCCAACCTTCTTTTCTTTTTCTCCCCAAAAAAAAAGGGGAGAAAGATCAAAATTCTGATTGTAAGTATTTATATAATGCTGTTTTATCTATCTTTTAATTTTTGTAAATGTCATGGGATTTTAATCAAAGCTCTTTTTTTTTTTAAATGATTCTTTGCAAACAAGCGTTTTAAATTTTGCACTTTCTGGGCCATGTTGGCCGTAATAAAGTTACTTTGACTTGATAATGTATATGTTGTGCTTGCAAACTACTGTGAGTCAAGGGAGTAGTCTTAAATACATCCTCAAACCTTTGAATCAAAAACCTTGAAAAAACATTCCTTGTTTTATTCTTCTTCCCAGGGATTTTTCCATTTCTGTTTGCATTGTTCTTCTGGCATTATTTTTTTTTCACCCTTGGCTTTGCTACTCTGGCACAGTTTAATTTTCTTTTACATTCTCTTCATCCAGTTTTCACCTATGATTGAATACCATCCAGGCATCCATCCATCCAAATATGCCTATTATTCTCAACAAAACTTTCACCAACATACATTTGTCCTAACCACCCCTCTTTCCTTGCTTGCCTGTGAGTTTGATCTATTAACTCCCCTAGAGGATTGTTTTCACCCACACAGTTTTAGCCACCCAGGCAGGCATCGTTTATTTCACCTTTCACCCATCCTTCAACCACCCATGTATCCTGTCAGCTACCTATATGCATCCTGGGCCCACTTCACCCACACACCCTTCTCTGCCAGTCATATATTACATGTCACCCAGCCTTCCTCCTTCCATCCTTCTTTTCATTTTCGATCAACCCATCAAGGTCTGACTCTTAGTCTTCTCCATAAAACTTTCTGCGCTGAGTTGAAGAGAAGAGGCCATTAGTTAAGCTCAACTCCCGCTAATGCTAAGTATAGGGTGTCTTTTTCAACTGTTCACAACGTAGTCTCAACAGTACAGTGTACAGTGCACACCCTTCCAGCGAGTGTATACATTTAATTGTCAATAAGCAAAGAATATGATTTACTACTGCCTGCCACTGCTGCTGGCTCACCCCTACCACTGCCACATCTGCTCTCTCCTAGCGGACGTCGCCTTCCCGCTGGCCCCGCCAATGGTGGCCGGTACGTCTAGAAAAAACATTACACATTTTTTAGACGCCATATACACCTCCCTCTATTTTTTTTCCACTAGCAAGATTGAAAATACAATACATGCACCACACACATCACTACAATTTGGGTACACAGAATAGAGTAGACAGTATGTCCTATCAAAAAGAATAAAATATCCGGTTGGGCATTTTGGTGGTGGCAATTTTTGAAAAGCCTCTCAAGAAGCGGACAACCCAAAGGACTGGACTCAGTGGCAACAGCTTTTGATGAATCTCAGTTTTTGAAAAGAAAAAGAGTGGCCAACTGGGCATACAATTGGACATAAGGTCTTCTTGGTTGGAAAATGTAGTTGTGCCGTCCTCCTCCTCCTCCTCATACTTCCTTCCAGCCATGGTAGATGATAATCATTTCATCAACAACTGCTGCTAATAAATAATAATACTAAGCCTAGATGAGAAGAAGATACAACTTTGGGGTGTCCAACATGACCATCATTTACTGATTGAGCATGAGAAAATAAAAGAAACCATCACATCTCAACATTCATTCGTAGAATACCTTACTTGGGCATGCAATCTGCACAGCAGAGTATTAGTACTACTAGTACTAGTGGTAGTAAGGACCAATAGGTTCTCTGAGTCTTTACAGTACCACCAATAGGCAGTCCACAAAATATATAAGGGAAGAGGGTAAGCTGACTGAAAAGCCAAAAGAAAGCAAGCTACAGGTAGACTAATACAGAGGCAGAGGCAGTTTGAGGTAAAAAAAAAACCAGACACTATAACTATAAATAACTAAGGGGGTAATTAGGATGGCGGACGGACCTGCGTCTGTTCGCCACCCCGAGGTAGAGGGACCGTCCGCATGGGCAGCGGCAGTCCCTCCATGCAAATTAGGATGTGACCGCCACCCTGGCGGTCATATCCCGTATCTTTAACCTTGCGGTGGGTGCAGCTTGAAGCAGCACCCGCCGCAAGGTTAAAAATGCATGTATTGCATTTACATGCACAAAGCGGCAGGCACTGCGCACTGCCTGCCACTTTGTTCATGTAAATGCAGGGGGGTACCATAGGTACACCCCATTTGCACCCCCCACCCCCTGACACCCTGGGGACCCGCAGCGGGCCCCCAAACTGAAAAGACCACATGCGCTTTTTCAAGGCGGAAAAGCCGCAGTGGAAAAGCATGTTTCCTGCACCATCCTAATATGGCTGGAAGTGTCTGATAGACACCGCCACCATATTAGAGCTTTTCCGCCACAGTCTGAAGGCGACCGCAGCGGAAAAGCGGCGGACTGTTTTCCCGTCCGCAGATGACCCCCCAGCCATCCTAATCTGGTGGGGGTTCTTTGGAGGCACTGCTACGGTGATTCTGCATCCTCTGGGCCGGCGGTGGCTTCCACCGGCCCGGAGGATGCGGAATCACAGCAATCCTAAACGGCCCCATAGCTAGTACTAGCTAATGCAGGGATAACAATATTTTAGAAACAGATAGATAGAAGAGGATTTAGAAAAAATAAAATTAGGAAACGGAAATAATATAGTTCAAAATGAGAAACGGTCAAAGTTAGGGAAATATATTTTAACATTAACAACAGGAGGACTTACTGGCCAAGCGAGCCATCTGATGAGGGGGGTTCCTTGCCCTGGGAGGCACCTCCAGCTTCTGCATCCGCCTTGGAAGACCTCATGTTCTTACCCCTGGATGCTGATGATCATGCAAGACATGATTAAAGAGACAAAAATGATTGGTGTTAAATAAATATTAAATAATTGCTCCAAAAAGATTTCTAAAAAGGAAAGGGCAATTGCAATAACATTGACCTTTAACTGTAGCGCTTGGATTTTATTGTGATTACAGCCTCCTCGCATTGCTCCTAATATACTGAACTTTGATGCTTTAACTGTAGCGCTTGGATTTTAATGTGATTACAGCCTCCTCGCATTGCTCCTAATATACAGAACTTTGATGCTTTAACTGTAGCGCTTGGATTTTAATGTGATTACAGCCTCCTCGCATTGCTCCTAATATACTGAACTTTGATGCTTTAACTGTAGCGCTTGGATTTTAATGTGATTACAGCCTCCTCGCATTGCTCCTAATATACTGAACTTTGATGCTCTTATTTACCTGCGCTGCCAAATCGACATATTTAATTAATTAGACGCAAACACGCTCATTTGTATCTGCCTGCTGCCGCATTGTGCCTTAATTTATTCCATTTCATTTGAATGCTCGATCGCATAGCGTAGTATTGCCCCAATCCAGTTCGGTTTGTTGCCAGCAGCCATCTTCACGTGTGTTGCTGTGCCTCCCTGCCTGGACCTACATCCCGCCCTCGGCCTCCCAGCTGTCCCTCCCTCGCCCCTCCCCCTCCACTATCCATATATGTCAGATGCTATTGCGCGCAGCGTTCACGCGCAGCGGTCGCGCCCCATACGCGCCGAAGGTGCGCCAAAGGTAAGCCCGTCTACGCCCGTCCCCGCCTGGACCGCGCCCAGTGCTAGACCCCCTGGCCCCCGCTGTACCCAGCCCACTAGATTCACATATGATGCCGCTACTCTCCTCGCCCTCAACCCCGGACGCAAACCACAATGCGGCGAAGCCACCCCAGGACGCACCCACGGTCCATTCGCCTGCCTCTCCTGCAAGTTCAACTGCCTCAGGACCCTCACCAAATCCACTTCCTCCATACACAGCTCCAACTCTAACCGACTGAAGTGCGTCCTGCTCAACACCCGCTCGGTTCACAGACACGCTACTGAGCTCTGGGACCTACTCGACACTGCATCACCGGACATCGCCTTCCTTACAGAAACATGGATGCACACATCATCAGCACCCGACATCGCCATAGCCATCCCGGACAACTACAAGATCATCCGGAAAGACCGCACCAATCAAACAGGAGGAGGCATCGCCATCATCCACAGGAACACCATCAGAATCTCGACCAGCTCCGACGATAACCTTACAACTGCCGAACACCTCCACTTTCAGATCTACACCGACCCTAGGACCACACTTAGAGGCACCCTCATCTACAGGCCTCCAGGTACCCGCAGTCAATTCAGCGACGACATCACGGACTTCATCAGCCCACATGCCCTCACCTCCGAGAACTACATTCTTTTAGGAGACCTCAGCTTCCACCTTGAAAACAAACACGACAACAACACCTCCACCCTTCTGGACAACCTGGCCAATCTCGGACTCAAACAACTTGTTGACACCCCCACCCATGTAGCCGGTCACACGCTCGACCCTATCTTCACCTCCAGCAAGCACATCTCCTTCGATCACACCACAGCTCTCCACTGGATGGACCACAGCTGTGTTCACTTTAGTTACAAAACTACCATGACCCACAACCGCCCACAACCTATCCCGCGAAGAAACTGGAACAAAATCTCCACCGAGCAACTCCTCACATCACTCAACCAAAACCCTACCACCCTCTCATCGGACCCAAGTCAAGCAGCCACCAATCTCAAGCAATGGATTACCCACAGTGCTGACGAATTAGCACCCCTAAAAAAGCACCAGATCAAATCAGCCAGCAAAAGAGCTCCCTGGTTCAATGATGACCTTAAAAAATCCAAGAAGCTATGCCGCACCCTGGAGAAATCATGGAGAAAAAACCCAACCACCGACAACATGGCCACCCTCAAAGAAGCCACCCGCCAACACCACCAACTGATCCGCTCCGCCAAGAAATCAGCATTCAAGGTTCGTCTCGACAACAACACTCACAACAGCAAGGAACTTTTCAACATCGTCAAAGAATTCACCAACCCCACCGCAGCATCCAACGACATCACTCCCTCCCAAGACCTCTGCGATGCGTTATCCTCCTTCTTCTACAACAAAATCGCCGACATCCACAACAGCTTCGACAATACCCCCAGCGATCAACCCTCCCCACCACTCTCAGATCTTACTCCGCCAACTAACAACCTTAGCGCCTGGAACCCAATCACCACCGAAGACACCATCCGCCTAATGAACTCAATCCTCTCTGGCTCGCCTACCGACCCCTGCCCCCACCACATCTTCAACAAAGTGGACTCCATCATCGCACCCCATCTCCACGACGTCATCAACTGCTCGTTCAACTCTGCCACCTTCCCAGAAAGCTGGAAACACGCCGAACTCAGCGCCCTTTTGAAGAAACCCACAGCAGACCCCTCTGAACTTAAAAACTACCGACCCATATCCCTCCTCCCATTCCCGGCCAAAGTCATTGATAAAGCCGTCAACAGCCAGCTCACCGCATTCCTTGAATCAAACAACTCCCTCGATCCCTCCCAGTCCGGATTTCGAGCCAAACACAGCACCGAAACTGCCCTCATTGCAGCAACAGACGACATCAGAACACTACTGGATAACGGAGAAACAGCGGCCCTCATTTTACTCGACCTATCCGCCGCCTTCGACACAGTCTGCCACAGCACCCTCATACAACGCCTCAGCAACGTCGGCATAAAAGGAAAAGCCTTGGACTGGATCATCTCGTTCCTAGCTGGGAGAACTCAGAGAGTCCGACTTCCTCCATTCAACTCAGAGGCCACTGAAGTCATCTGTGGAGTACCACAAGGATCATCACTCAGCCCCACCCTCTTCAACGTCTACATGAGCCCACTCGCATTCATCGCGCGCCAACACAACCTCAACATCATCTCTTACGCCGACGACACCCAATTAATCCTTTCCCTCACCAAAGACCCTAACACCGCCAAAAATAATCTTCACGAAGGCATGAAAGAAGTAGCCGAATGGATGAAACATAGCCGCCTTAAACTCAACTCAGACAAAGCAGAGGTACTCATCCTAGGAACTTCCCCCTCTGCCTGGGATGACTCCTGGTGGCCATCCACCCTAGGCACAACACCCACACCTACAGACCATGCACGTAACCTTGGCTTCATCCTAGACTCCTCTCTCTCGATGTCCAGACAAGTCAACGCAGTCTCATCCTCCTGCTTCAACGTTCTTTGCATTCTCAAAAAGATCTTCCGCTGGATCCCCCTCGAGACAAGAAAGACTGTCACCCACGCACTGGTCACGAGTCGACTGGACTATGGTAATACACTATACGCCGGAATCACAGCAAAATTACAGAAAAAACTCCAACGCATCTAAAACGCATCAGCGAGACTCATATTGGACATCCCTCGCCAAGATCACATCACCGAACACCTAAAAGACCTCCACTGGCTTCCCGTCAACAAAAGAATCACTTTCCGCCTTCTCACCCACGCACACAAGGCCCTCTACAATCTAGGACCCGAATGCCTCAACATTCGACTGTCCTTCCACAAACCCACCAGCCAACTAAGATCGTCTAATCAAGCCCTCGCCACAGTCCCGCGCATCCGAAAATCCACCATGGGGGGCAGATCCTTCTCCTTCCTGGCTGCCAAGACCTGTAACTCACTCCCCACCCACCTCCGCCTTACTCAAAACCACATCGCCTTCAGAAAAGAACTTAAAACCTGGCTATTCGACAAATAATGAACCCCTTCCCCTAGCGCCTTGAGACCCTCTGATTAAGTAGCGCGCTATATAAATGCCCGAACTTGAACTTGAACTTGAACCTTTCCTAAATCATATCGACTAGCATTAGACTAGTATTGTGGTCGTGGACCTTCCTATCTTAATTATTCCACAGTTCCATTCCTATTCCTGAATCCTAAACATAGCCTGCCTATTCCAAAAAAGTTGGCATGAATTGTAAAAAATGATATTTGCTTCTAAGTTCCGATCTGATTTGAAATCATCTCAACCCCCTTGACGGGCCAATTTCTTAAGTCTGCATTTAGTCTAACTGCATAGATGGACACATGCATCTTGTATACACCAAATTGGTTAGTTGCTATTCACTCACTATAGGAACTACAAAAAATGTTCTACTAAGGAGTCATGGACTGAAGTGAGAGGACGTGGGCCGCTAAATTACTAACTGATACCACTATTTTAGTGAGAGGACAAAGGAAAGGAGTCTCTCTAGTCTGCATTACCTATCTTAAGTTATCTCACGTAATCATCCCAAGCGATCGTAAAGTTGATGATTAGGTAGTATAAGCACATAACTAGAACACCGATCAAATAATATACGATTTTTAAACGTAACTTACCAGCATGTGAGTAGCAGCATTCTTGCTATTTGGAAAAACATTACAACAATATGGGCAATGACATAGGACACACACAATAATAATTATAATTAGCAACTCACCAAGCCACGTGACCTCAACACCTAGCAGGTCCAGCAGGTCTGCTCTTGGTCCAGGATATCGGATCACTGGTTCGTCAGTTGGTTATGGGTGCGCCGGACCCCAGAGCAGAGATACGCTACCCAGAGCACCCATGCCCACCGCTGCTGACCCTACTGGTGACCAGACCTGGACCCAGGCCTGCCACCTGCTGCCAGGATACAGGGGAGGTGGCGCTGCATGAAAAAACTGCCTCTACCTCTAAAAATAAGGCCCTGGCTGCACCCCTTCCGGGTGCCTCCTCCTTGCCTGGGTCGCACTTTCTGCCATGATGCAGGGGAAGCGGGGACAGAAGAGGAAATGTAGGAAGTAAAAAAGTAAGGATGGAAAAGAAGGAAGGAAGGAAGGAAAAAAATGAGCACGCAAGTTATATAGAAAAACAGTACAAAACGCAGTAAAAAACACACAAAAAGTAGAAAACAACACAACATCCACACTTCACAAGACACAGGGAAAGATAATAAATGAAAAAAGATCAGAAAAAAAGATTTCAGAAAGGATTGAAAAGATTAAGGCAGGATTGAAGTAGGACCCAGCACTATAACAGAGAAGAAAACAAGATGGCCCCGCCCATGAGCAACGGAGAGGTGCAGTTTGCTCAATATATTTCCCCCCGAACATGCAATCCCAATTGCCATACGGCAGACTGTCATGCGAATGGGCAGAACAAGCAATCTGCCTGCTCGCGGACCACCGATTCGCATAGCGGAGTTTTTTTACCGCTTCACGTGACTCCACCCAGGCTTTAAAAAAAGCTGCCTTTTACCAGCGTAGGCACCCTGCCGCCATGCTGCAAGTGTGCCTGCGCTGCAGGGGCTATTGTTTATATGCACGAAGAGAAGTGTTGCTGCACATAAACAATCATTTATGGTGATTTGCTCTTTCTTTGGGTGCTGCAAAATAGAAAGAGCAAAAAATGAGGAAAAATTTATGATTTCTCCTTAATTCACTATTCCAATGCCTAGTAGTCCATGTTGTTAGAATGGCACTGTTTTTGGCTCTTCCGCAGCCTTGTAAATCTCGGGTAGCATCAAAAAGCAATGAGTTTTGCAGTGGAATGCCCACAGCAGCACACATTGCATGCCTCTTTGCAACAGAGGACTGCAGTGGAATGTGGCATATTTACATGGTGGGGTTAAGCATCATTAAGTGGCTTAGTGCCACCTTGTAAATATGGGAAATGGTGCTACGCCATGCAAGCATCAAAATAATGGACTCTCCGGTATCAATAGGGGCTTTTAAATATGGCCCCTACTTAGGCAGCATAAAAAACTATTCTTATGAGCCTGAAGGTATCCAAATATAGGCCTAGGTAGCTGCGCGACCTTTTACCTACATTTTCCTACCTTGCTCTACATAACGACTCTGACGCTGACATTTTCCCTAGTTTTGTCCCGAATAGATGTTGTGTGGTTTTCTTTGGAAACTAGCCTCATTTATTATGCATGAGGATTCTTAGTATCACACGGCAGGATTACCATCTTGTAAATGTACATGAATTTATATAGCGCAAATCACCACTGGTTTCTAAGCGCTTGCTTAGGGAACCCGTCCTGGTATTCCCCTGTGAGATAACCCCGGCAGGGTGTCCGCAAGGTGAAAGCCAGGCATCCCGCCGCAAGGGGCTGTGGTGGAGATTAAGCAAGCTATTGCCCAGAGTCGCAGAGTGTGAACCCGTGAATCGAGTAGGCACCAGAGCGAGAATTGTCGAGTCCATGGACATTTTAGGACTCAAGACCCCGCCGAGCCAGGAATTGAACCCTGGTCCCGGGCTGACCTCTGCTTCCAGGTCTGCCTCCTCTAACCAGTGAGCCACACGTCTCCACTACACTCCATCTTCTGTATAATAATTCTTTACAAAAGTCACTGCTATTGTCATCCTTGAACCACAAGCCCACAGAGTCATCACACATCTAGGTGGACCCCCTGAGGGTACCTTTTGGGTATATAAGCATCTTATCTTCGCTGGGTGAACCAGAGGAGAAGCTTCCATGCTGACACAAGATGCTGGGGTCCCTTCATGCAGAAACTCAAGCATGCAACGGTCTGATATCCCTTGTTGGGTGTCCAACTTGCGTTAAAGATGGGGTCCTTCGTTCTGTCCCATCAGGTAATGGGGTTGGCTCTTTCCCGGGGGGATTCTTGGCTTCACACCTATATACATTCTAGGTACACTTAGATAGGGTTTGCATTTTAGGAGTACGCTTGATTGCTGCTATGTATCTATATGCCTGCATATATTCACCATTTTAGCACCATGGTAGAATTCTACCTTTTATTTACTCTGTTGGTAATTGTAATCGCATATATCTGTTTCTGTCTAATGGTTTTCGCAGCACATGCCTTTTATACTATGATTCTGATTCAATAAATGCTTATCGAAAATGTCGCAATCGCTTATTCTGTATATCTCTCTGAGAAGAAGTAATCACGAGTGACTGAGCGAAAAGTACTGTACTGTTTCCACGATCCCTGAAGGATCAAGGTTTGTCATGTTCGATAGTTGCCAGAAACTATTCACTCCTTGATAAGGTTAGGGGGCTTATAGTGGCACTGTAAGCTAGCCGGTCTAAAGGCTAACATATCCTTTGGGGGTGTCTGGAATGAGTCTGGACACCAGTCCCTCAGTTTATGTTGTCTAAATGAGCAGATCCTATATAGATTCGCTGAAACTGCACAACATGGTGCCACCGATGTTGGTTTTGTTCTTTTTTAATGGTTGAATCTGAGTAGTTCAGTTGTGCTTTCTCAGATACACCTTCTCACATTTATCCAGAGAAGTCTGGAATGGGAAGGTAAAATCCACCACAGCTGAGTAGGTATACCCTATGTATTGGCTGTAGGTTTATTCAAGCTTGAAGGATTATAGTTCCCACATTGTGCAAAATCTTATCTCTTTTTCTATAAACATTCAACCTCCACCCATAATGTCTCAATGCACAGACGCTGGTGCAAGTGGTATTAGTGGTGCTGGTAGGGTGGAGACTGAGCAGGAAGGTGCGATAAACATTTTGGAAAATTGCAGAAATGCACTTGCTATAAAATTAGAAAATGTTGGTCTCTCAGCATTAGGTGGGGCTGTCACCTTGTGACTGAGTGTCATGAGGCATTCAGAAAAGAGGTTTTCTATTCTTGGGTTAAATTCCAGCCTGCAGATGAACATACACATGTGTTTCATTCTTACACTCCAGATGAAATACCAGATGAATGCTGTCCATACAAGGACAATGAAGTCCTGTTAACTTACCAAGAGCATATTAATTGGTTTAAAGGCGACAGCCCCCATACCTCAGAGAAAGTGAGACTCAGTCTGCTTGTCAGAGAAGGGGCGACTTGGCAGCTCCTAGCTGCTTACACACCACATCCTGAGATAAATACATTGCCAGCATCAGACGTATGTCCACTTCACAAAGAAATATTACAACTTTACAAAAATCTTACACAGTTCATAATGCGAACACTCACCCTTCAACCTACAAGGGTCACTCAGATTGGTCAACTACAAGGGTCGACAGCAAAAATCACCCCACAAAAACTGAACGCGATTATGGAAAGAATGCTCACAAAACGTAAGCAAATACCAAACTGGATAGCATAGAAAATAGAACAGCTTGAGGCAGTTTTTCCACACACTGTCCCGCAAGAAAAACGCAGAATGCTGTCAATTCGCTTGCTAATGGGGATAGCTCCCTCGATAGAGGATTGTGCCATTTGGGGCACAGTTTTCAGTGCCATTTATACCAGAACGCATGGTACCCCCTCAATACAGTGATACCAGAAGTATTGAAACAAATACAGAATGAGTACTGGGCAGAACCTGCCCTGGACTTAAGGATGAAATTGATAGGCAATTTTGCCTAGGTATCAACAATTATGTTAGCTAACATAAAAGGGGAGGCAGCAGCGTTGGCTATATGTCAACTCCTGTGGGAAGGCACTCCTGCACAACAGGAGCGAAAATTACCAAAAATTATCGGAGATATCTATGCGGCACTGGGTAGAGATAATTTGGGAGCTAGATTAGTGAAACCACAATTGAGATGTAATCCTGAAAAGGATAACTCAAAGCAAGCACCCTATTCTCCTTAAAAGAAATGGCACAATAAAAATTTTAAAAAAGTAAAACACATCACAATCAAGGGGTGGGTCTTCTCAACGGGAGCCTTCTGGTAGGAAATAAAGTCTTAGAAACTGTGACAATATTAAGCAACCTGACAGGTTTCAGAGTACTGATATAAGTTCCTTTTGTTTCTTTAAGGGTTTGTCAAAAAACTCAGAGAGGGAAGGACGGACAGAACACAGATTAGATGAGCGAGTCAAGCCAAGAGAGATACATCACACTTCAAACTATTGAACGGGGACTAGGTTCTGACGATGCTAGACAGTGCAGCAGAAGTAACAATAGCTCGCCAGAACATTATGGAATTTCTGGTGACAACAGCATTGAAATAACATATCACTGTGGAAACACCTGATACAAGAAATTACAGGTCCTACAAAATTCGGCAGCACGCCTAGTATTAAGACTGCCCCGCAGAGCCCCTTCACGTCCCTCTCTGGCAACTCTCCATTGGTTGCCTGTCAAGAAGAGGATCATTTTCAAAGCTCTGCTATGGTGTCACACGATCCTCCATAACAAGGCACCTGCCTATATGTCGGATCTGGCTTCGCCATATGAACCCAACAGAACCCTTAGATCCAAAGGTACAGGTCTGCTCAGAATTGCCCGTCCTAAAAAGGCCAGAATGGGAGGCAGATCCTTCCGCACAGTGGCAGCGAAGCACTGGAACCTCCTGCCCATGGACATCAGGTTAGAGGTGAATGAGACCTCTTTTAGGAAGAAATTGAAAACTTGCCTCTTTAATCCGTGATAGGTTCTCTTTCTCCACAAAACTCACTCTCTCCACAGCGCGGGGACACGCCGGGAGGCGTCACCAGGCGCTTTACAAGCTCCTTTAAACTAAATTAAACTAAACTAAACAAGGGTAAGTGTTCCACAACAAATATACGAAATAACGCTCCAAATGGAGGGTGACATACCCAAGAAAGTGAAAAGTCTCTTTTGGGAGAACCTGACCTTTGGATATGATAGCCTCTTGGCTGAAAGAAATTGGCCCATTGAGTTTATCACTAAGGGTGGGCGTAGTTCGCGAAGTAGCGCTACGCGAAGGTACGCGAAGTGCACTTCGCACTACGCGAACTTCACGTAGCACTACGCGAGCTGCGTAGTAGCATGTTCGCACTGTGCAAGATGTGTTTTCAATGATTGCACAGTGTGGACAAGCATCCGGCACTGTGCAATCATTGAAAACGGCATCTTGCACAGTGCGAGCTGTAGTTGTCTGCTGCTCGAGTAGATTATTACTGGAGCTGCAGCTTTCTCAACGCGAACTGGTAGTTTCTCATTGAGAGCGGTCGCGAGCATGCGCAACCACTCAAAATGAGAAACCTTACCTTCCCGCATTGAGAATCTCGCCGGGATGTCATTTTGCTTGCTCGCGGTCGCGAACATGACGTTCAGGACCGCGAACAAGCAAAAAATGAGGGCTGCACTACGCTACGCTGCACTACGCGTGTTCGCACTGTGCTACGTGCAGCTCGTGTAGTGCGAAGTTGCGCAAACTTCGCAAACTCCGCGAGCGTAGCGTAGTGCTTCGCCCAGGCCTATTTATCACGGATTGCCCAAAAGGGGAAGAGGTAATTTCACTGGCTTTCTCCAACCTCGTTCCACAATCACTAAAACACACATAAGCACAGGAGTGGGCAATAGCACCAGCTCCAGCATTATACTGCAATCATGTAGGATGGGATGCTCAGTTACTTCACTATGAAATTCCAGTTAAAACTACTACTACACCACATAGGCGGTACCCAATAAAAATGATGCAAAGCAATAGGTCAGGGAGATCTCAGATCAACTTGAATACCAAGGTGTAATAGAGAGTTGCAACTCTTCCATGAATAATCCTTTGTTTGCCGTAATGAAACCTGACAATTCATGCCGTCTAGTTTTAGACTACAGGCATTTGAACACATGCACGAAAACATTTGCAGTACAGAATGCACACAGTGCTGCATTAATGAATAACATTGTGCAGAATAAATTCAAAACAACACTAGATATCTCAAATGGATTCTTTTGCCAAAATGTAGCACCTGAAAGCAGATATTTGACAGCCTTCTCAGTGCTCTGCTCTCAAGCCAATTCTGTAGACTACCCCAAGGGTATAGGATTAGTCCCAGGTTGTTGTCAGCAAGAATAACAGAGCTACTTAATCAATGTGATGAGGAGGTATTATCCTATGTAGATGTTATTTATCTGACAGACAATTAATTATTGTATCACTTGTACAGGGTGAATAATACAATTTTGGGGTTTGCCTCTGAGGGCTACAAATTTATCTTTAAATTTTTCAAAAATTACCCACCTCAATGTTCTATTTTTAGGATCTGAACTCTCAAGTGAAGGGAACAGACCAGCAGCTACTTTTGTTTTAGAAAAATCTGCTTCTCCAACCTTCAAAGAATCTGAAAAACTTACAATACATTTTAGGATTACAGAATTTAAACAGAACGCAGAAAAAGTAACAACTTTCTACAACTTAATTAGACTGATTTTTCGGTTTGACATTGGACACTGAAGCACATAGAAACTCTACGTTCATTACAAGCTGACATGATAGCTTCTAAACACCTACATACATGTGTAAATACTACAAATCTGTTGATCCGGGTGGTGGCAGGTTAATCTGGTTACACCTGCCTCACGTTCAATGAAAGTGAAACAGTGCCCATTGCGTGCAAATCTCATTTGTACACAAATGCTGAGATGGGTTCTGCATCCACAGAAAAAATACTGACAGCAGTACAGACTGCTGTAGTGAGAGAAAGAGCACTAGCTCAGGGGAAACTAATAATTTTCGACCTTAAAGGCTGTTACAAAAGTAAGCGTTCCAAAAGCACTGCATCTGCAATGGATACAAATGACTAATTCCCTCACTGCAACAGATGTAGACTACAAGTTTGATTCTACATTAAAAACACAAGCATTCCTGAAATAGGAACAAGAATATCTTCTCTTGAATGAAATAATGCCTCTAGATCAGCATGAATACATCATTTACACTGACAGATCTGCCCGCCTGCAATGGGAAGTGAACAGCAATACAGCGCAGCATGTACAATTGTAAAGGGGCATATTTGAGACAGCGAGTTCCGTCCTAGAAATATGCAGATTTAGTCTCAAGGAGATTGAACTGCACAACTGGCAGAACTAAAAGCCCTGGTACTAGCACAAAAAAGTTTCAGTTCGAGAATTCCCCACCCTTATTGTGTGCGATTATTTTTACTGTGCCCAGTCATACAATGAGTATTTCCACTATTAGGGCCAGAATGGGTTTAGAGATTCCAAAGGTTGCACAATAAAGCACAAGTTGCTTTGGGAATAAGTGGCAGAGCTGAAAAAAAGCTTGCCATAGGCTCATGTGATTCATACGTTGAGTCATCAGCGTATTGGCATACACGTTGCAGTGAATTTATTGGCAGAAGATATTGGTAGCAAGGTCTAACCGAACAGACCAAAGGTTTTGTCCTTAAGTGCGACATTTGTCAGCAGATGAAGGGTTCCACCGTTGCACGTGTACCGCAAACACCACTACTGATATCAGACAGACCTCTTGCATGTGTCTATTTGGAGCACTGCGGCCCCTTACAGCCTGACGGGGCTTACAGATACATCCTGGTGGAAGTGGATTCATGCTTTATATTCTGATGGGTTTGGCCATAACTCTCGGCAGGAATAGAGACACTGAGGTTTTCTCAGCTGTTTAGACAGTGACAGTTCTTTAAGTGGGTCTCTAATTTGTCAGGATATTATGCTTCATGGAGCATGCAATGCTTCAGTTGCAAACCTATTGTGTCACTTGAAAAGGTCCTCAGCTGCTGTGATTCATCCGGTGTTTAAACTGCTCTCAAATGGGAGTTATTGATGTTGAATAATCAAGGTTGTTGTGGGATGCTGCCAGGCATCGAATATCTGGTCACAGTAAGTTCCAGGGTTACTTGTTGTATGCAAGTATTATTTCCACCAACCCACACAGTCACGGAGGCTCTGCTATGGTCTTCATTGAATGTTGTCCTTATACAGTTTGATTCTCTTAGCAGACTGAAAACAATGCTTCTACAGAAGGATGTTGCCTTAACCTCAGCCCGAAAGACTTTTGATCTCCAGGTTGTAAGGTCTTCAGCTGAGATACGGACATTAGTGCGAACGAACATCCAGCTAAATTTTTGAGAAATGACACATTGTATCTTTAACATCTGATACAAGTGGGATTGTGCACCTATTTAAGATATTGTTTCTGGACTATTGAGCACCTTTCAGACGATCTATAGAGTTATTCCATCATTTATACACTTCCTATTGGGAAGTGTTGTGGAGGGCTTCCCCTGGTCCTACTACTTCTAGTGGATTTCATTATTTTAATTTTTCTGCTCCACAATGGCTGTCCCAACTTGCAAACGGATGAAAAAAGCACTTTGTGTGTGACTTTGCTGTAAACCCATGGTACTCCATCTGGGCACACCTCGTTATCTGGAGTTAAGTGAGCATTGGTTCCTATCAATCAGATCAGTCTGGCTTGACTGCTTCTTGCCTGTGCTCCGCTGCCTTTTCTTTGGATACGAATGTGTGTTGGACATATGTCTAACACTTCCATCGGTTGCGCCAATGTATGTAGACATACTACTGGACCCCTTCAAAACCTACGTATTACAGTGTCCTCAGTGTATTGCCATGTTGATGTTGGCATTCTTCGAACCACCATGGGATGCTTCAGCTCCTGTCGGAATGAAACAGGCTCTGCAATAGGCTCACAGGTGTCGATTGCTTCATCAGCGGCTTCTGTGGGTATCGGAGAGGATCACCTTTGCTCCATTTACCTGATACAAAAGGTGTTACAGGGATAGTTGTCTACAAAGGCAAGCAACAGTGATTGATGTTGTGTCTGCCAGACAGGATACATAAACATTTGACTCTCCGTGTGATAGGAACAATTCAGTATTTTTTCCAAAACAAGCCAAATGGGAATTCAGAAATATAATTCATTTATTCTCTTCTTGCTCTAACTGAGCTCCTTGGCTTTCGATGTGCTCAGTTAGTCTAAACAGTATATTGACTATTTAGAGAACTTATAAAGTTTTGCATCGCTTTTATATATTCCATGTTTTTGAGATGTTGGTTGCATTCACTTTATCAATGTTTTTATTCTTCTTCGACAGGCATATTTTATAATCAATTTATCTTATCATCCTTCAGATGAGGAATCTGCGATTCCTTAAAAGCAATGCATGATTGTTTTTCTAATTACGAATTAGCAATTAGGAGGTGCAAATTACCACGAGGTTGAACCTCGTGGTAATTTGCGAAAAGTTTTGAAAATGCTCAAAAATGCATTTTTAAAACTTTCATGTTTCAGACACACATGTCCTTAGGACATGTGTGTGTGAAACATGCACTTCAAATGACATTTCTGGGGTGCAGGGGGGGTCCTTGGGACCCCCCTCTGCACCCTTGGAATGCATTAACAAATTGCGATTTTCAAAAAGAAAATCGCAATTTGTTAAAGCCTTCCCATTGATCCCTATGGGCCTTTTGGCCCATAGGAATCAATGGGAATTGCGAAATCGCACTTTGGAATTCGCATAATATTTGCGATTCGGTAAAAATTGCGATTTTTACCGAATCGCAAATATTTTGCAAAAATATACATGCATCCCATTTTGCGAATTCCAAATTGCGATTCCCTATTTTTCTCAATTTGGAATTCGCAAAAGGCCGGGATGATGCATGTGGCCGTAACATCCTATACAGATGTGTAGGAACTACATGACACCATATGTCACAGAAGAGCTAGAGTTTCAAATCATATTTTGTGAGCTTGGCCTGATATCATATCATGAGAAGCACACTTCCATTGTATGCTATTAAGAGACAATGTTTTGTTGCAGAACAGAACTAGAAGATATTAATTGCATAGACACACACATTGGAAACCCTGGCACCCTTGAAATACCTCGGTAATACCGAATCGGTAATACAGAATGTCTACACATTCATTCCTATGGGCCTCCAAGCCCATAGAAATGAATGGGTAGGTATTCGTTATTACCGAATCTCAATTACCGATTCGGTAATAACGAATATTAAGAATTTGGTATTTGTTACTGAATTCTTACCTACATCTGAAATACAGATTCCTAAATATCGAATCGGTAAAATTCGGTATTTAGGAATCTGTATTTCCAATTTACCTACATCTAGCCCCTTCTTGTGCTTTATTTATTTATTTTGCAATCATCCAGTTACGATTCTGTTTTTTACAATGAATGAATTTCTTAGAATTCATAATGCTGCTTTTGACTGTGAAGTATTAAACAACGATTCAGAAAAGGGGGTGGTGATGAACAGAGTGTCTGAATTAAGCAGACCACTCTTCCCTTGCTCATTGCACCATCAGGATTCAAGCAAGCCGGGCCGAAGACGGCTGAAATGCCAGAAACCGGTCCCCGGAAGCTTGTTTCCTTCCCAGTATAAGAATTGGCTTGGTAGTTTGGTCTGCCCTGTTCCCATGATGCACTGGGCCAGGGTCAGACTAATTTGCATATAGCCAAGTTCTGAGCTGGGATGGTGCAGTGAGCTAAAAAACGGTGATGGATCAAGCCCTGATCTTTGGACTGGGTAAGAGTGGTCTGCTTAATTCAGACACTCTGTTCATCACCACCCCCTTTTCTGAATCATTTTTGTCCACCATAAGCGTGGAAGGGTATACTCAGATGTGAGTCCCTTGCTCATTGCACCATCAGGATTCAAGCAAGCCGGGCCGAAGATGGCTGAAGTGCCAGAAACCGGTCCCCGGAAGCTTGTTTCCTTCCCAGTATAAGAATTGGCTTGGTAGTTTGGTCTGCCCTGTTCCCATGATGCACTGGGCCAGGGTCAGACTAATTTGCATATAGCCAAGTTCTGAGCTGGGATGGTGCAGGGAGCTAAAAAACGGTGATGGATCAAGCCCTGATCTTTGGACTGGGTAAGAGTGGTCTGCTTAATTCAGACACTCTGTTCATCACCACCCCCTTTTCTGAATCAAGTATTAAACAATGTCTTCTTTTTTGGGATGTCTGTGTGTGTTCTGGAGAAGAACAGCTGACAGTGCGGACTGAGTACAATCAATCCATCAACATAATTATATACATTTATTTACACAGTGCTGTGGCAATAACAAGGGAAACCTATGTCTTTTTGCTCACCTTCTTTTCATTGTTGACTGAGGAATCTTAAAGGATTCCATAACAAGATAGAAACCAAGAGTACATCTTTCATCAGCCACTTTAGCCACAGCTTCTAATCTTAGGCACAATCAAGTTAATTTTCAGGCTGTGGAAAACTGATGAGATGGGTTTGGTGATTGGACCATCAGTCAAGCAGGGAAAGAACCCCAATCAAGAATCAGGCTGACACATCCTTACTCATTTCTAATATTTAGGATCAGTCGTCAAGTTGAAGGCAAATAGCCCAGTACTAATTCAGATAGAAGCTATACACTTTCCCACGTGTGTCTTACAAGAGACTTTTGTATGTTGTAAAAGACAATTTTAATAGGTTGCTCTTCTTCCATTTAATCTGAGGTGGTGATCTGTTGGTTGTTTGTCTTGGTTTATGGTGCTTAAAGAGAGTGGAACTTGTTCTCTTTAAATGGAAGTCCTGTCCTACACCATGCTTTAGTTGTGTATTTGGGACAACGATCTCCATATTGACACTGCAACTTCCCCATCATTCTATCACTGAATGTGCACGTCTAATTTGCTACACTTTTTCAACATGAACATTGATAGCCAGCACCCTCACCCTGAAAATTAATCCAGCCCCACTGCATGTCACAAAAAAGTGAACATAAACTGTGCAGCTTCACGCTCTCGGTGAGTAAACTGAGCAACATTTCATTCACTTGAAGGAAGAGTTTGTCAGTAGGGGTTAAGGTGTTTCTGTCCAAGCAATTCCAATGAAAACTGCAAAAAGTTGCATTAAGCACAACTGACTAGCTTTTCAAAACAAAATAATGTGGTGAAACAATTATGGGAAATCAACATGCATTATTTATTGTTTGAAACGTAAGCAAAGTGAGAGAAAGGAGAAGTAGGGGGGCTGCCTAATCACTGGGACTGTACAATCTCTGAGCCTTTATATACTTTGGCAGTCTCCTTGCAGTGATGACAGTAACTCATAAAATGTTCCATGAGTCTAAATGAAGTAGGTGTTCTAGAGAAGGCTGCCAGCTCTTCCTAAATCATGTGATCTCCGAAAACTACCAGAACAGTTGCGTTGGCAACTCTGAAGCTAAAACTGATTGATTTGTTGTACATCTGCATGAAAACAGCTGGTCACGCCAGATTCCAGACTAGGAATTGTGTTTTTGTAAGTCCAAGCAGCAAAGGTGAACCTGAAAGAAAAGCAATACAAAAAAAGGCATAAACATAAACACATTTGCCAGCTTCAGGGTATTGTTCTTATTAACAAAAAATAATCATAAAATAGTCTTAGGGTTGGCATTAGAGTTTGAGTCCTGTTGAGGAAATATAAATTTTATGGTCAGATTGTGTTCCCTAGCGCGTACCCCACCGTCTCCATGTACGAGTTAAAATGCATGTAACTTCCCTCCTGTACCAGCTATGAAGACGCAAATACATTTGCGTCCAACGTTAACATGTCCTCTTTCAGACCCACCCTGAATGGGTTGGATAGCCCGTTCCTAAGTATGCTATGCCAACGTCTTTTTGTAGTGTACTTCTACGTTTTCAGCTCTAGCTGAGTAGGCCCTGAATTTCTGCCACCGAGCCTCTTTCCTGGCTTCTGAACTCCAAGGGCCTCTGCCCAGGCTGCCTCTGTACCCGTGAACTCTGACTTACTTTCAGCGCGGCCCCTCGCGCTCAGCTCAGCCTGCTGCCTGCCAAGATTGACTATAACCTTCGAGTTATCTGTTCCGCTTCCCGAAAATACATTCCTGCCTGCTAGTTTCAGTAAACATCCCCCTCAGCTGCAGAGCCAAAGGGCCGGCCTGTCTCTGTGCAAATAATTCAAGTAATTCATAGCCCTTGTTGCCATGCTCCCATGGAAGGCCCGTGCCCCCACGCTTCTCATACAGACACTCAGGCGCTTATACACGCACTCACAGTCAGTATAGAATAGCTTCTGCCCTAGAGACCTTTCTGCCCAGATAGCTCAGTTCCTAAACATCAGATATCAGATATGATAGAAGCACGAGTTGATCTGACATGCCAGACTTCTGTCTCTTTCCGTCAGTGTAAATGTCAAGTCCCCTGCACCCTCCAGCTTCACGTCAATCGCACGTCATGCAGCTGCGCGCGCATCCAAGCTTCCAATTTCTGCTGACATTGCAACATTTCTGTTAGTGCCACCCCTTTGTGACACCTATCTGTGACGTTTCTAGTTCACGCCTTCTGATTACGTACTAGTAACACGTGTATACTGTTATCTTGTCTTCTCTCAGCTGTTACGCCCACTATAACTGTTTCCTATGACATGAATTAAGTATATAAGCTATGTAATGTAATAAAATGTAGCGCTCTATCCCTTCTGACACCCCTGTGGTGGTCAGAACATGATATCCTGGTCCAGACCATTCCTTTTTGAGGAATAAAACCCCCAAGAACTCTAACACCACGGACTCTGTTTTCTTTCTTTCCGATTGAGTTATTATTGATTAAGTACTTACCTGCATAGAAATTAAGAGAGTAAATTAATTATTTACGTCATTTTGGCGCCCGAACAGGGACCCCTCCCCCACCTCACGCGCCGGTTGGTGCGTTGCAAGCTATGTCCCCTGCCATCAGTTAGATGGAAACTACGCGTACCGGCAGGATTTCCTGCATCTCCCTCTGACCCACGGAGGTGACGAAGACTGCGATCAGTACCCAGACGAGGCGGTGAGGAGTGCGGAGGATCCCGACCAGAGCCTAGCCGAAAGAAGCAAGGTCCGAGGTGTCAAGAGGCCCACCAGGTTTCCGAAATTTTCCGAAGTTTTCCGAAGTTTTCCGAAGTGTCGAATCGAGTCCAGTCGAGTTTTCCGAGGCCTTCTGTTTCCGTGCTTCCCGGTGAGTACCATTGCTGGGACGTATCTAGACGGGTTTGGGTACACAAGTCCGGTCTGCACTGTTTTTAGGCAGTGTATCTGTACTGTTTAGCAGTATATCTAGTATTCTGAATTTCTGAATTTCTGCACTGTTACACCAGTGTATCTGTACTGTTTAGCAGTACATCCAGTATAGGGGGTAGTCATCTATGTCTCAAATGTCTTTTCATGTGATTAATGTCGTGGTATGAATGTGACCGTTTTTTTGTGCATTATTGTGTTTCTTGTACAATTAGCTGTACCCAGTATTAAGTAAACTAAGGATTGAGCATTCAGTACTAAGTAAAGCAAAATGCCGTTTTTTAACAAGTTAAAGCAGATAGGAACTAGGAAAGGGATACTGGAGGAAGAAATTCCTATTCCCCCTAGGGACACTCCAGGTAACTTTATGTACCATAAGCATGGCATAGATGCCATATTATATCTAGACTTATGGGCCGACTATACTAAACACCTAGACGAAAGACACAGATGGCCCGTTAACGGAACATGGGATGCCGAGTGCATCATGAAGGTAGAGGAAGCATTATGGAAAAAGAAATTCAGACAATCTCAGAAAGACGCCATAGAATTTTGGCGTAAGGAATCACATAAACGTGCTGAAAGAGCATTACGTAGAGAAGATAGACTAAAAGAATCAGAGAAAGCCCAAGAAAACGAACTAGTTACAGAGGGGATCCGAGTAAAAACTGAACAGATAGACCGCGCACGACATAATCTTGTAAACGGTATGTATCTTGCGGCCGAGGGTACACCTGAGGCCATATCAGAAATACCGAAAAACTTACCGCCACCATTAGTTCCAACTAAAGTAATGCATAAGACTACTAAAGATATATTCCTAAATTCTTATCTAGAGGATGTAGCACCGGCTTACACCAATCTGCCTGTTCGCACCTTGCCTACTGACAGGGACGGGGGTGGCACCCCGCCCCCAGATCATGTTCCGCCGGTACCGCGACAGACCTCCCCCGTTCCGCCAGCCCCGCCACTTCCCGCACCCAAAATTGACCTACCGAAACCACGTTTACCTGATCCAACTAAACGACAAATTCAAGTTCAGATACAGACTCCACAGGGAGATAATGCACAAGCCTCCGCTTCAGGAGGTGCGACCGCGGGTCTTCAGACCCCGCCATTGACACACAGATTAAATCTCAGGGATATGCAGAGTCCTCTCACGTTCAGGTCACCCCGCCTTGACGCATTAAAGGAAAACCTTTCAGTTTGCAGATACGATCCAGTACCCGGAAAAGACGATCTAATGATATTGGCATCACTACGGTTAAGATCTGCTACTGATATCTTGCTATGCTATGTAGGAATGAAGGATCGTCTAGATAGAATATATGAGTTTGTTCAGACAGGGAAAGACCCTGACAGTATTAAGGAGGCCATGGAGAAACAGAAAGTTGACATTCAAGCACAGATACTACGATTTTTCATAAACTGTCTAATAAGAGAACGAGATAGGCCTGGAACAGATCAGAGTGAATTAGATGCATTGAACAAGTGGGGTCAAAATATAGCTGAAGGAAAACATGATAAGGGGACTTGCATAGCCACTATGTACAGGAAAATTAGGAAAGCAGTGCTAGCAGTACACCAAAAAGAGAAAGAAAAAGCTTCCTCCGAGGAGGAAGAAGAACTTGAAGAACCAGAAAGAGCTGCAGATACTATAGCATATGTAGGTAAGGGAAATTACCTTAGGAAAGGCATCCGTCCAGAAAGCAAGAGAGTTTTTTTCTCTGCCTTGACAAACCCGAATTCTGCTGAGCATCAGTTCCAGGAAACTGATAAAAGGCTTCGAGATCGAGTAGGGTACCACGTGCTCAATTCTATGGATGAACAAGAACTAGCCCGATCAGCCGTATCATGGGCCGAAAATCCAGACATATATAATGATGACACAGTAGCGCAGACATTTCTGAACCTCTCCCCAGACGAGCAGAAATTAGCAGGTGTATACATGATTCAGCACCTCCTCATCAAATACAGAAACCATCATTCTGATCCAGGTCCCTTACACGAAACACTAGAAGCACTACTCATGGATAGATGGAGAGGCTTAAGTACCAAATTAATTCAAATAATTCTAGAACAACGCCGTAGATATGACACTTTCATAAGCTCCGAATATGTTCCCGCCCCGCCTCCAGAAAGAAAAATGTACCACATGCAATGCGGGGGTGGCATTGAAAGTCAGAACCCCTTACGGGAAGTACACCCTGTTATGGGTACGGATCACCTCTTGAAACGTGTATATGTACACACGCCTCTGACCAAGTTAGAACTGTTAGAAATGAAGAAACTAGTACTGTGTCATGATAAAGACCCCGCAGGTTTTCACAGAGAGCTTAAAGACATGTTACTGATGGGGGATTACACATATGATGATATCATGAAAATGTTAAAATTACTGTTGCCCACGGGCATCTACGAGAAACTAAAGGAAAAGGAATGGGAGGTGGGAGATACAAAGATTGCATGGGCAGAGATAGAAGACGAAGAAAATAAACGTGTCCCAGGGGTAGGCCTTGGGGACAAAACTAAAGCATTACCAGGTTTAATAGTACAGGTTCTGCCCAGATTATTGACAACTAGAAAGGAAGATTGGGACGCGATCTCGTCCTGTAAACAGAAACATGATGAAGATACTAGTGACTTCTATTCAAGATTCGAGAAATGTTTCATTATTAATAGTGGCCTCAAACCAAGTAGCGAGTCATATCCGCATCTTTTTGTATCAAAACTAGTCGAGAACTCCCTACCATTAGTTAAAAACCGAGTGTACAAAGTTGAAAGTACTTGGCAGGCAAATACGCCATCCCAGATGTTACAGATGCTCCAATATCATCAGAACAGAATTAGAGAAGAACAAGATCAGGAACAAAAACGCATGAAAGACACGAAGATGAAAATGTTAGTAGCTCAGACGGTCCCAGCCGACGGTCAAAGGAAGGGTGGGACCCAGACAAGTCACACTACAGCTCCTGTTAAAGGGACATGTAATTACTGTAAGCAGCCAGGTCATTACGTACATGAATGCCCAGTTCTGAAACATAACATAGCAACAGGTAAAACTAAAGAAAGACCGCATCCGCCTAGACAAGATCATAACCAGCATCAGTCTTCACAGAATACACAGAATACACAGCCTATGCATGCTTCTCCACCTCCAGCACAGACCGTAGCGGTACCACAGCCACAGCCCATTGCCGCGTCTCAGCAAGTTCCGCAACAGATGTACCAGTATGCCCAGTCCGCATATCCAGATTACCCCCGATATACATGAAACAGCCTAGAGAGGGAAGGTGGCTTGCCTCTTATTGAAATTCCTGTAGATCAAGAAGGTCCTTATGTACACAGTCACGTAATGGGAAAAGACAGAAAGTTTTTAATTGACACAGGGGCAAGTCGCACTACGATCAGCCATGATGAAGTCCCAGGGGCACCCCTCTCAGGCTCACAGAATGTTTCCCTTGGTTTTTCAGGACAGCCTATTGTAAATGAGGTATCGCAACTCGTTCCCCTGGCTGTGGGTCCATTATCACGTGTTACAGACTTGTTACTTACAAAATCATGTCCAGAAAATCTGTTAGGAATTAAAACATTGAAGGCTCTAGGAGCTATAATCTGCTGTTCCCCGGAGGGAGTTAGACTCTTTCTACGGGATTTCAAGGGTCATTATGTTTTGCGAGAATTCGATGTCAGATTGAAAAATGTGCCAGATTACTTGTGGGCAAAAGGCCCAACTGATGTAGGTTGCATGCATATCACCCCATACCGCGTTACACTCAAGGCAGGTGTTGTTTTACCAAGAATCAGACAATACAAGTTACCACCCGATGCTGTAGTGGCTTTACTGGAAATCATTGAAGAGCTCATAGCACAAGGAGTGGTCGTAGAGACCGACTCCAATATCTGTAATTCACCCATCATTCCGATTCTTAAACGTACCGACCCCAATGCACCGCCAGTATATCGGCTGGTGATTGATTTAAGAGAATTGAATAAATGCATTATACCACAGTACCCTGTGGTCCCCGATATCTCATCCTTATTGACTGCTATTGATTCAGAAGCAACGTTCTTTACTGTAATTGACCTCAAGAACGCCTTCTTCAGCGTGCCTATTGATCCAGAGAGCCAATATCTCTTCGGATTCAGTTTAAATGGACGCAGCTTCAAATTTTCACGCGCACCTCAAGGATTCACAGAAAGCCCCAGCATCTACAGTCAAGCACTGAAAAGACAACTAGATTGTATTCAAATGCCAGTTAACACCGCTTTACTGCAATACGTCGATGATCTACTGATCACCGCACAAAGTGAGCCCGAATGTGAACAAGCATCACTGACAGTTTTACATTTTCTGGCCGACAAGGGACACAAGGTGTCTCCTTCGAAGCTACAATTCTGTGTTCAGCAAGTTGTGTACTTGGGTCACTTGCTGTCCAAAGTGGGGAGACAGCTCACTCCCGATCGCATTCAGTTAATTGTAAATATGCCACAACCCCAGACACAAAAGGAAGTGCGGGCCTTCATAGGCCTCACCTCATACTGCAGACAATGGATTCCTCAATATGCATTTCTAGCTAAACCACTCATCCAGTTAACGACACAGGAGGCAGCGACTTCGACTGCCCTCCCTTGGACTCAGGAACACACACAAGCTTTTGAAGAATTAAAGAAAGCCTTATGCCAAGCACCGGTTTTAGCGACACCATGTTACAGCAAACCGTTTACACTTTTTGTTACAGAACGTGATGGTACAGCATTGTCTGTCCTCACTCAAGATCAAGCAGGTTCACATAAGCCTTGCGCTTATTTCTCAAGTACATTGGATTCAGTAGCCCAGGCACTCCCTGCGTGCTTGAAGTCAGTAGCAGCAACAGCACTAGCCATCAGACAGAGCGATTCAATTGTTTTAGGCCATCAATTAACAGTACAAGTTCCACACTCTGTAGAGGTTCTGTTAAACAGAACCCAGACTCAGCACTTGACTATAGCACGACTGACAGGTTATGAATTAACGCTATTCCAGCCACACATAGAAATCAGGCGCTGCAGTATTCTGAACCCCGCAACACTGTTACCTACAATTATGACAGATCCAGCCCCGCATGATTGTATAGAAATCATTAATGCAGTAACAAAGCCTAGACGAGATTTAACAGATGTCCCACTGACAAATCCAGACCTGACACTTTATGTGGACGGTTCATGCATGAGAACAAGTACAGGAGAATTAGTGGCCGCGTATGCAGTGACCACTGAAACTGAAGTTAAAGAAACACATCGTATTGACACACTGTCTGCTCAAGCAGCAGAGCTCATCGCTCTGACCCGAGCTTGTATACTAGCCAAGAACAGAAATGTTAACATATACACTGATTCCCGTTATGCTTTCGGAGTCGTACACGACTTCGGCATGTTATGGCAAGAACGAGGTTTCCTGACCTCTCATGGTGCCAAGATACAACACGGTCCTCTCATTCAAGCACTGTTAGAAGCAATACATTTGCCCTCGGGCATATCAGTCATGAAGTGTAAAGCACATACTAAGGTCACAGATTCTGTTTCCCAGGGTAATGACCTGGCAGATCAGACAGCGAAACATACAGCACTGACTCACACCCAGACAACCGATGTGACAAAGACAATAGTACCGACAAAGTGTATGGCAGTCAAGGATCCCGCTCTAGATGTAATTGATATTCAGGCACATGCTACCCCAGAAGAAATAAAGAGATGGATTGAACTAGGAGGGATCCAGACAGATCAAGGTTGGATGACGAAGGGAAAATCTACGTGGTTTCTCCCTGACTCTATGGTTCAAGTCATGATCAATACAGCACATAGCCCAGCACATCTAGGAGAGAAAGCGATGTTAGACAGTTTACAAAATCTTTGGAACAATAAACACTTACGAGCGGCCGCAAAACAGAAAGTGCGTACTTGCATGATCTGTTGTCAGTTCAACCCAGGTAAAAGCGTCCCTGTAGAGCAAGGTGGATTTCATCCTCCCGATCACCCTTTTGAAGTCCTCCAAATGGATTATATCCAGATGAACCGTTGTCGAGGAATCAAGTATGTCCTTGTAGTTGTTTGTGCTCTGTCCCGCTGGACCGAAGCATACCCAGTCTCAGACTATACTGCTCCGACCACTGCCAAGCAGCTGGTTCGTGAATTCTTCCCACGATACGGTTTGCCTCGTGTCGTGTACTCAGATAACGGACAACCCTTCTCGTCCGAGCTAATGAAACAAGTTTCTTTACTGTTAGGATACCAGTGGAAATTTCATTGTGTCCGACATCCTGAAGCCGCAGGCCTTGTAGAAAGGCATAACCAGACACTAAAGATACGCCTTGCAAAGATATGTCAGGAGAAAGGGGTCGACTGGATAGTCGCCCTGCCCGTGGCACTATTCTACATGAGAATGGTCGCCCACTCGAGATCAGGGCTATCCCCTTACGAAGTGGTTTTTGGCAGACCACCGAATATGTGGGGGACGCCCATTCCTAAAAAGATCACTGATGTTGATTGTAACATGTTGACAGATTACCTTGCCTCCTTGATGTCTGCACTCCAATCATGTCGTTCACAGGTTGCCGCAGCCTTCCCTGACAACACTGATGTAAAGCCGCACGAGGTCCGTCCTAGGGATCTAGTATTGGTGCGAAATTTCGATAGGAAGAGTCCGCTGGAGCCCCGCTGGAAATCTCCGAAGACCGTCCTTCTCACCACGAGGACCGCCGTGAAGATCGAAGGGAGAAAGGGGTGGGTCCATACGAGTCATGTGAAAAAATTTCATGAACTGAAACCAGACCGAGACTCGTCCACCCCCACCAAAGACTGTGTTGAGCCAAAAGACTTTACAGTTACCGAACGAGAAAAAACTCCCCAAGAGGAGTACAGGTCGAAACTCCGATCTAGCAAGTCAGACAGTTTAATTGTTTAAGTCCTCCCCTAGGTGAATCGGTTAAATAATTTCTGACATGTATCCCCTAGATCGAGATAGAGAGAGAGAGAGACAAGTTAAGAAAAGTGCATATTGTAAATCACTTCGTAGTCACTGTATAGTGACACTATTAATCATGTTTATTCTGAGTATCTTAGTTATTGTTGCTAGCATTCTGCTACCTATCTACTGGCCTATTTTCAGGCGTGAACAATCTGTTTACAATGTCTCTGCTGAACACACTTTTAGGGAGTTACCTCCACACGAACTCTCTTACAGACTTGCGCTGCGCAACAATACATTCATTAGTATGTTACATCATTCCCATCAGACTAACAATGCTACAGACTGCTGGATATGTGGCCGACTCCCTCCCTACCAGAATTACAAGGGAGCTCTGCCCCTCTTTCCGTACCCGTTCACTCACAATGGCTCCTGTGGTGCATGGTTTAAAATAATTAATTCCTTAGATCCTGATATTGTTGTTTTCGATGGGGGCTGGGTTTGGGGAAACTTGAACTTAGTCCTGCTCGACGTCTGTTACCCTGATAAGGAGGGACTCCCCACTCGAATAGGAACTGATCTAGAAAATGAAGTATATGGATTAGGTAACTACACAATTAGCCTTATGATCCTTACTGTTGAATCCGAGGCTGCACCAGTCCTGCCCCATATGCTAGTATTACCAGTCACTGGTGAATTATGTGTCCGAAAGAAAGGTTCAGTACACTTAGGTCATAGTAAATGCACTACTGTGGTCGAATTCAGTGATCATGGTAAATCGTCCTTCAAAGCTATCAGTCACTCTTATTTTGTTTGTGGTCATACCGCATACATACGCTTGCCTCCAGATTGGGATGGTACCTGTTACATTGCATTCCTTCTGCCACCTGTTTTCCTAGCTCCCCCTGATTACCATAGAAATACAAATCTAGTAAAGAATAGACCCAGAAGAGATATCCCACTTGTCGACTATACAGAAACGGCATGGGAACAGTACACCGATTTTAATAAGGGATTCTTTTTCTTTTTAGGCCCCGTCCAAAACAGTAAATTAATACGCAGATTAACTAGAACACTTGAAGCTGTAGTACATGAAACTGCCTCCGCCTTAGGTAACTTAACAGAGGAGCAATCTGCTATGCGGGTTGTTGTCCTTCAAAATCGTCTTGTTATTGACGTCATCTTGGCAGATAGAGGTGGAGCCTGTAAGGTCATCGGGTCAAGTTGCTGCGTTTTCATCCCACAAAACGCGCCATCTGTCTATCAAGCTATTACCCGTCTGCATAAAATTGCAAATCAGATACATCAGAATCCAGGCACCTGGACTTGGTCCGGTTGGTTCTGGACAACGTTAACTGCTTGGGGATGGAAGATCCTATCCTTCCTAGGTTTTGGCCTTGTCATAGTATTCAGCTGCTGCCTGTGCCTACAGTGTGGGCCGGCGATATGTGGACTGTGTGCCACATCGTGCATTGAACATTCCAGTTTCCTCTCAAACCGTCAAAGAAAGAAAGATGAGCAAATGATGCTGCAAGAACAAACTGATCAATTTATGATGATTGATATATCATGAAGGGTCCGTAGGGAACAAGGAGGGAATGAGGAAATATAAATTTTATGGTCAGATTGTGTTCCCTAGCGCGTACCCCACCGTCTCCATGTACGAGTTAAAGTGCATGTAACTTCCCTCCTGTACCAGCTATGAAGACGCAAATACATTTGCGTCCAACGTTAACATGTCCTCTTTCAGACCCACCCTGAATGGGTTGGATAGCCCGTTCCTAAGTATGCTATGCCAACGTCTTTTTGTAGTGTACTTCTACGTTTTCAGCTCTAGCTGAGTAGGCCCTGAATTTCTGCCACCGAGCCTCTTTCCTGGCTTCTGAACTCCAAGGGCCTCTGCCCAGGCTGCCTCTGTACCCGTGAACTCTGACTTACTTTCAGCGCGGCCCCTCGCGCTCAGCTCAGCCTGCTGCCTGCCAAGATTGACTATAACCTTCGAGTTATCTGTTCCGCTTCCCGAAAATACATTCCTGCCTGCTAGTTTCAGTAAACATCCCCCTCAGCTGCAGAGCCAAAGGGCCGGCCTGTCTCTGTGCAAATAATTCAAGTAATTCATAGCCCTTGTTGCCATGCTCCCATGGAAGGCCCGTGCCCCCACGCTTCTCATACAGACACTCAGGCGCTTATACACGCACTCACAGTCAGTATAGAATAGCTTCTGCCCTAGAGACCTTTCTGCCCAGATAGCTCAGTTCCTAAACATCAGATATCAGATATGATAGAAGCACGAGTTGATCTGACATGCCAGACTTCTGTCTCTTTCCGTCAGTGTAAATGTCAAGTCCCCTGCACCCTCCAGCTTCACGTCAATCGCACGTCATGCAGCTGCGCGCGCATCCAAGCTTCCAATTTCTGCTGACATTGCAACATTTCTGTTAGTGCCACCCCTTTGTGACACCTATCTGTGACGTTTCTAGTTCACGCCTAGTTCACGCCTTCTGATTACGTACTAGTAACACGTGTATACTGTTATCTTGTCTTCTCTCAGCTGTTACGCCCACTATAACTGTTTCCTATGACATGAATTAAGTATATAAGCTATGTAATGTAATAAAATGTAGCGCTCTATCCCTTCTGACACCCCTGTGGTGGTCAGAACATGATATCCTGGTCCAGACCATTCCTTTTTGAGGAATAAAACCCCCAAGAACTCTAACACCACGGACTCTGTTTTCTTTCTTTCCGATTGAGTTATTATTGATTAAGTACTTACCTGCATAGAAATTAAGAGAGTAAATTAATTATTTACGTCACTGTGTGCCCGGATTTTCACAAAGTACCCACAAGTAGAAATACAACTGGAGAACTTCGGGCATAATTACGATGTTGGGCGGTTCCAACTGCAGAATTAGAAGGCGGCCACCCTATGGGTCATCGTAAACATCCAGTTTACAATGGAAGCTTGTGGCGCGGGCGTGAAAGCCCCGCAGCACCAGCTGCCATTGTTTTTTGTTTTTTTATTTCTGTAATTTTTTATTTAAAAAAAATATATATTTACATGGAGCACAACATATACATGGGAGGAAAAGAAGAAAAACGAGAGGGGAAGAAAGGAAAAGAAAAGCCACACAGTGCAGGGATGTTTAGGGGACCATTTAGACACTCATAGCGGAGGGTCAGGGGGCACGGGGGGGGCAAGGGGACCCTACTAGGGGGCCCCAAAGTCACTTTACGTCAGCCTCTCCATGCCAGAAAGGTCTTCAAGGAAAGGCTATTGGAAAATGACATATGGGATTATGAGCGTTTCGGATGCTCTGATTGTCTCTCTGCCTAATGCCTCCACATACTGCATCGTAATGTAGCAGGCGGACCGTATGGGGAGATGTCGGACGGATGGGCAGTCGGTTGTTCGGTTGCGGACAGCCTGACATCATAATTGGGCCCTTATAGTTGAACTAACAAAGAACAAAAAAGAGAACTGCATCGAGTGAAATAGATGATAAATTCAAACTTAATGGATTGATTTCCCAGCTATGTTTAGGTTTGAAATCTGGTTAGGCTCGGGAGAAAGAGGATATTCATGGGGATTTCTATACATTTTTATTGAAAGATGTCACATCACAGGCATTGTCCACTTTTAGTTCTTTTGCAGAGTCTCGTTCAGGAGGTAGGATTTCATTTAGAGATGCAATCAGAATAGTGATTTAAACCGGGAAGGACCATACTTTACCTGGCAACTACAAACCCATCATCTTAATATTTCAAGACTTCAGCTCCAAACCGTATGGCAGGTTCCTAGCGGACCATCATACATTGGTGGTTCAGCCAGTCCCACAGGTTAGTCAATTGGACTTTTCAAAGAATAGGCTACAACCAGACAACACAAGAATCCTCTCTTCGTGTATCACTAAAAAAAAGAAACACTTCTTTTCGGGTGTGTTATGATGGCATTAAATGGTGAGAAGGACCTTGAATGTGTGTTGTGGACATTCCTCTTCCAATATATGCAAACATTTGGTGTGGGTAAAAGTTTAGGAACAATGCTACAATCTATGGATTCAGAGCCATGAGGAGCCATTCTTGTTTGATCTGTTCTCCTTTCATATCAGAAAACAAGGAGGCATTTCATTCTGAAAAAGAGAGTGGGTGGACACGTTGCCAAACTTCTAATGGACCTTACGGTATCAGGCCATCAGAGGGGTATGTTGAACAGTAAAAACAGAGGGGCAGATTTACAAGAAACTGATGCAACTGTACAGATGCGTCAATTTCCCTCCTCCACATGAAAACACTTATGCCACCATGGGAGAGCCATATTTACCATACGCGCATCATGGCACAAGGATTGCCAGCTGCGTCAACATTTCTGACGCATCTGTTGACCCAAAAGTGACGCAGTGCTGGAGTTGCTCTTGAAAGTGATGCAACTGCAGCAATGCGCCACAGCAGATAGGTGAGCCGCATTTAAAAAGCCTTGCGTCATTCCTCACGCCTGGTCTGAGCAGGCGTAGGGATTTTGAAGTAAAGGCATAGAGTGACGCAGTGAAATGTTGTAAATCTCACTGCATCAGTTCTACATGGCTTCTTCCGTGGGAACGCTCACCCTGCATACATTATGCCATACGCAGGTATAATGTGACGCAGGGTTTTACAACTTGACACATGTCCCTAGATGCGTCATGTTGTATTTGTTTATGCAGCCGCTGCATCACAAAATGTGATGCAACAGTGTCGTAAAAGTGTCGCAAAGTGCTTGTAAACCTGCCCCAGAGTCTACACCATCGACGTACTGAAGATTCGCTTACTCTAAATGAGGCAGGCGGACCTTTAGTTTGATGGAGAGGGTACTCCTTCGCTGTTGAAATGGAATAGACCCTGCCAAACTATATATCGGGCACTAAGATTTCCCCTTACAAACACACATTGTGAAAACTATATAATGTTTACATTGTATACAATCTAGATTTCTTCTATCTTGCACCTTTCTATTTGTATTTTAATCCACATATAAGTTGCCTCCCTCCAATAGTTTGTTGTATTCATCATGACTTAGTAAGTGCTTGCTCTCTTAATATTTTACATCTCTATTGTCTCTATTTTTATTGTGATTTGTAATTATTCCATTGAGGGGAGGGGATATGTTATGGTTGTCCTGTTTCTCTAAAGTAAAACATGGAGAGTCAGTGCTTCTACCTTCACAAGGTTGAAGGGCTCATCTATTAACTATTTGGAGTTGGTATTCCACTGTACTTGGGACCTGGAACAGCCCTGTACTGGTTGTTGGTTGGAATTGTCCTAATAAACCTCATTGGAACATACCTGGACTTTGAAGCATTTTGGTACTTGCCTATTCCATTAAACGATTAAAATGCTCATCCAAGTGGTTGGACAAAGAGGCCATTCGTACATCAGTCTAAATTCATTGCTTTATCAATTCCCCTCTAAAATAAATCCAAGCAAAAGTGTTGGTGCATGACACTGTTAGAAAACGGTACATCATTGGTGCAGTCATCATTTGACAAACTACCGTGGGCCTCATTTATGAAAAGTGACGCATCTACCTAGATGCGTCACTTTTTAAATATGGCGCAACAAGGCGCATGTTTTACGCCGCAGATGCGTCACAAAAAGTGACGCATCCTCAGCGCAAAACTGACGCAAGGCCTCATAAATGAGGCCCCGTATGTCTAGTTCTGCAATCAAATTCATTTGACTCTTGTTGAAGGTGCGTGGAGCTCAGGTTTAGCTTTTTTGGCTCCCCATTAAAGGAGTGTGACTCGGTGCCCGTTGTGCTCTGTTAATATTAGCCTGTTAGGCATTTCTTGTTCTCTTTATTGATTACTTCCAAACCCAATCCATCCTCTGATGGCACGGAGTGCTAGACTGGAACAAATACAATGCTAAATTGCGTTCAGGAAGGCGGGTCTGGAAAATTAAGAGTAAAGAAAGCTCGTTAATATTTAGGGATTTGCTACCTACATTCAAAGGAAGTATGGTAATTTGAGACTTTTCAGTGAAATTTCTAAGCAAAACCAGGACTGGGGATTTTCAAAATCTCACTGCAAAATGGTCTCAAACTCATTTGTTGCGTCAGTGTTGTTATGATCAGATTACTTAAATATCAAAAGCTCACGTGTAAATCTGGCATGATAATATTAAAAAAAAAATCCCTTTCTCCTCACGTGTAAAATAGCACAAAAAAGACACGAAGCGGCCCATATTTGTGTTCTTAGGGAAATTGAAAATTCAACCGGTGTTGGGGGGGCCGAGGTAGACAAACACTCACCATCTGGGCCCCCACATAAGACACACTTCTAATTGAATACAACAGATGGGGAGATTAATAATATTTATGAACAGCTTACCGGTGCTGCAGAAAGTCCAAATTTGCAAGCTGCTCGAGGTGAGAAGGAAGGCATAACTCAGATAGATGCTGAGGCATATTGACGAAAAGGATGTTTTGTCGAAGCATGTCTGGATTCGGCAGCATCTCTTTAACACACTGACTATTCCTACGTGCCAAAAAATAAGTAGTTACCACCACTTGCCCAATGTCCCCAACCCCATGACCTATGTTGAATAAAGTTTAATTCCTCATCAATATTCTGCCAAGCCAGCTAGATCGAGGTGGGAGGCAGCATTCCACATGATGTTCGTGGCCAGAAAGTTGCCGCCTCTGGTAACATCATGGCCACCATCAGAAACACTAATCGGACAGCCTCGACGCTGCTAGAAATGCCAATGTACTAGCCACACATTTTATTGAGACTCACCAAATACCATTTCCAGGAGCATCACCACAGTTCACCGCGTATAGATTGCGTGGTGCAGTGGACTGTCACAGAAAGGGCAGAATTACTTTCGGCACGCAGGGAGTAATGTTCGAACACATCAGGTATAATGTTTAATGTGTGTGCTGTTAATGTACCCCCCCCCCCCAAAAAAAATGACCACCTATATCTGGTTCAAACCTGGCTCAATACCATGAACCTGTGCGTATTCTAACCTCAACTTTCATCCAATGCCAGGTCACTCTGGTTCCCCCTGGACACCGATATGACCCTCAAGGAACACTGCCAAAATAACTAGGCTGGTTATGTTTCCTGGTCTCTCTAGTAAAGAAAGGGAACACATTTCTCCCAGGTAGCAACCTCAGAACTGCCATTCTAGCCGTCATACTCTCATATCTGGTTGGTGTCAGTTCCCTTCTCCAGAGTACCTAGACTCCAATCCCCGCATTACAGAGAAGCTTCTATCCAAGAACCCATCCTTAAGAGAAGCTATCAGTATGGCACAGTCCATAGAACACACGGCGAAGTGCATTTTAGAAATGAACCCACCCAAAGAACCAGAGGGTAGTCTAGTGAATACTATAGGGTATCAGGGGGACATCCATGATAGCAAAGTTTTAAATGTCAAAACAAGTGAAGTCAAAACAGGTAAACCCATGAGTGTTACCGAAGGGTTAAAAAGTTTCAGGTGTGGGAGCAGTAACCACCTTGCGAAAAACGTTCATTGGACTGCCCCCAACGCAACATGTTTGAAATGTAATAGGAAGGGAAACTTTGCAAGAGTATTTAGAGAGGGAGAGAGCAACCAGGTCAAACTTCTTAGTAGTGGAGAGGAACACTCTCCTCGGTATGTATTTTAGTGGATAGTGGGGATGAGCAGTCTTCCAGACTTTACTGCGCATTCTTGCAGTGGCGTCACTAGGGTTGGTGTCACCCGGTGCGGGTAACTCATGGTGTCACCCCCTCACGACTTACTTAATTTAATCAACCCTCCACTTAATGAGGCCCTGGCCTGCTCTGCTTCATAAATCCAGTGGCCCTAGTTACGAGTGGCATTAGGATACTAAATGGCCCCGGCCGAGGTGAAGGGCAGTCAAGGTACTGGGGAGTTGCTTGGTAATGACTTACAGCTGCATAGTGAGTTTTTGATAGGAGGTTCCCCTTCCCTGTGCTTAACGACTGCTAGAGGTGTTTGGGGGAGTTGTCCCCTCAAGAAATAAGAAATAAGAAAGACCAAAATGGTGCACAACACATTTTCCATTACATATTTAGCTGTATTAACTTTCAAACCATAGTAAATCGTAAATGATGACCTGACATAAGCATGCCTGAAAGCATGGAAATGTCACACATAAGCACCCATGCCAAAAACCATGGAAATGCTACATATAAGCACCCAGCCCAGGCCATAACCGTGGAAATGTCCTCAGGTCAGAAAGCATGGAAATGTCACACATGAGTACTTAGTCTCAGACCAGGAAGCATGGAAATGTCACACAAAGGCACCATGGCCAGAAAGCATGGAAACGTCACACAAAGGCACACAGGCCGTAAAGCATGAAAATGTCAAACAATGGCACCCAGGTCAGTGGCGCTGGTCGGAACAATTTCCAGAGTGTTGTCCTAAAAATTACCACTCTTCCCTTCACCTCTCTCACGGTCTTACTTCTTTCTTACTACACCTCTCCTTCTCTACCTCTTTTTTTCTGTCCCTCTCTCATCTTTCAAAGCTGCCACTGCCAGGATGGAGAATAAGGCAGCAGGATGAAGACCGGCCAGCAAAGCAGGCATATTTCAGCCAAACTTAAGCAGTTCACTTCATAGTATACGTATGAAGTGAACTAAATGTGAAGTGAACCACCTGCAAGTGAAGTGACGACGAGTTCAAGGAAAGGCCTGGCCTGCTCCCTGCCTGCCTTGAGCAATGAATCATGCAGCCGTCTGGGTGCAACTGCAACTTCTGCAAGCACATGCACCGCCCGGGTCAGGACTAGCCTAGGAGGCTGGAAGGGTGAGCCGGACAGGCGTCTTCCGGTCTTCGATTTATTTATGCGTTTTTATATAGTGCAGACTTTACCCAAAGGCGTCAGAGCGCTTCACAATAGGAACAGTAATGAAACATGAGGAGAAAAATACAAGTGAACAAATTACAAAAGCAAAAGTTAACTTACAAGAGCCAAAAGTGACAATTGTGAACAAACAAAATACATGAGGTTGCAAATGGTGCATTACAGGAGGAAAAAGTGACATGTGTGCAGGTTACAACTATTCCTTAACACCTTCAGCGCGGTGCGAATTCTCGCGCTGTGCTGAAGGTTTTAATGAGCCAACGGGCTCATGACGGAACGGTTCCGTCATGAGCACAGGCCAACCGATGCTCATGACGGAACCGTTCCGTCATGAGCATCGAAGGGGCTATAAGATGACTGAAGGCAGGTTTTGAATTTTCCAATCCCTGAATGTAAGAGATTATCCACTGTCTGAATGCCAGATGCATTATCTGCACAAGTAATGAAACAAATAACAGTGTATAAAAGCAATTACTACTGATGCGTCTTTATTACTAAAGGAACACTTTTGTGAAAAGTTTGAATAATGAAATACCTTGAAGTTAGCATGCAATTCCTTAAAGATGGTTCATAATTCATTAAGCAGGTATATTAGAAGGTGGTAACCTGAGACCTATCTCACTCAAGAATGTCTGCAATGATGAAAGCAGTAACTGGCTGAGCTTCCTACGTACAATACATTACAAATCTGTGACCTGCATGGTGCACGCTTCACTTTGCAGCAGCAGCTGCCTGGGACATCACATTAACTCTGTCTCTTTATACTTTGTATGAGTCACTGTCAGGCCGACCTGTAACTAGACTGCACACAGATGTCACCAGCAAGTGCATTCACCACCAAAGTTATCTTACAGCTACAATGCTTTGGCATTTGTTGGGTAAACAAAGATCTGTCTGCACCAGGTGTCTACAGTCTAATCCCAATAAACTATTTTAAAGTGAAGTCTGCTCGAGAGAAAACAAAGTGCAATTAGAAGAGGTGTAATACTGCAATATATGGTAGACACTCGAGCACAAGAACAAACGTTACGTTTGTAGGCAATGGTGGCACTTGTGCAAGAATCAAAGCAAACAAAATGCCATTACCGCGCAGTCCCCGGCAACACTCACTCAAAAGATCTGCCAAGGTGCCCTTTTTGTCAACTGGAGAGCATCATTATATTCCCACCCAGCCAGGTAGATTTGTCCACACACGCGGCCCACTGTGTTAATCTGATTCTGAAGAGGATCAAGTGCACAAAATCTGACTGATAGTCTTTCTGTAGAGCATCACCCCGATTGGGCACACCTTGAGATGTGCCTGCATTCCTATTGTGCTGCCAGAAGGAGCATGGGTTACACCTTTTGTGAAACATAACGCCCACTGTACATCCAGACAGAACACAGTCAGTCTAAATAACCACCCCTGCTCCTGGTGTTTGATTTGGTATTAAAAGGGCTCTGACCGGCTGGCAGGGTACAGCAGGGGGCAATTCACATGAGGTGTGGTGGGGTGGCTCGGGCCCAGGGCTATCGTGCCTGACTGTCACTCACTGCCCAACTGGAAGGAAGGAAGAAAAAGGCAAGCTTTAGCCTGGCCGTGTTTTCGTTTGTGCCACTAAAAAAACTGAAAGCAATCAATCGTACTGAATTTGATGATCAGACCAGTTCATTTGTGTGCCACTGCACTACCACATCATTTTGAACTTACTTTGTTCATGCAGTTTTCATCAATCATATTAATAAATAATTTATATAATATTATCTCTCTCTCTCACCGTTCCAAATTTGAAGGGGAGAGTGGTGACTGTGAGCGAGACGACGGCGCTCGCGAATCGGCGTCGATATCATCAAACAAAAGATACTACTGCCGGTGGTCGTCTCTGATGTCGTCGTATGAATTCTTTATTCTCACGACGCAGTCCGCACCGCGCACGCACTCCCTCACTCCCTGGCGGGCGCATGACCGCCGTGACGCGCTCAGAGGCAGGTGCGCACTGCGCACAGCGCGGGGGCTGTCCCAGGGCCGTCATTGGTAGCGCTTATAGATTGACGGCCCTGGGACCCAAACTGCAACTATTCAAAAAGCCGGCCCGTATATCGCCTATCAAGTTTGGGCGATGCAATGTTTTTCATTACAAAAAACTGCACACGTTGACCAGTGTAAGGTGTACCGGCGTTAACTGAGGGGTCATTTCAATCAGTGTCCAGGAGTGTTTGCTAGTGTGATACTGCTACTGCACACACCATGAATGGTGGCAGGCAGCGTGGACTCGCTCGAGGGAACTACTTTAGTTGGTAGGTACTAGAGCGCCTGGCTGTTTCACAGTATGGCGTGTGCGTGCGTGCTTGCCTTAACAGTGAAATATTCAAGTGACAGTCTCCCAGCCTGTAGTGTGTATCGGAAATAAATGCGCCACGTTTGGCAACTCCAAGTACCGTAAACGTACTGCGTTCATTAAAAAATGTCAACTACGTTTTCACGATGTGCAGGAGTGAAATATTCCGAGTCCCAGCCTGCAGTGTATCGGAAATAAATGCGAATGCGCCACCTGCATGCATCCATCGTTCATTAAAATAAATATCAACTAAGTTTTCACGATGTGCATTGCGCAGGCAGTCGTTCTCTCAATTCAGTTCTGCCAGACAGTGAGTGTGCACTGTGCCAGCTTCAGCTTGAGCTTGCAGTCCTGTCCAGTCAGTGGGTACGCCGCGCCGCATCCGCATCGCACCACCAGACACCAGTGACTGTGACGATCATTATCATCACAACATGATCTGGTCAGGTGGGTGCGTGGCAGTGCGGGGTGGTGCGTCCACTGGCTTGTACTACTAAATCAGCTAGTCTGTGGCCAGGCAGCTGGTGTCACCCCCAGATGGGGTGACACCTGGTGCGGTCCGCAGCCCCCACACCCCCCTAGTGACGCCACTGCATTCTGGTACCCTGAATCTATATTGCTTGTAATAAACTAAGTAGGTGTTGATTTTTTCAGACCTGTTGTCTCAGTAAGGGATTGCTACTTGTACCTGCCTTTCTTGTGTAGGGTGGGTGTTGCTAGGAGGAGGAAAGTAATGGATACTTTTCTAATCCATTGTTAGGAAGTTTATTAAATTATATTGTACTTAAGTGACCTATATCCATCTCGCCAGTCTATCTGTGTGCTCATATCACCATTGTATTTTATCGGTGGTGGATGCCTTGTTTTCTTCCCCTCCGCCCTCAACCTCTTATTCCTGGGGTGTATGCTGTTCCTTTATCTCTTATGACTACATTTTCCTTATTCTTTAGCAAAGGGAGATGTGTTGTAATCTCCATTCCAATATGTACGGATGGTACATCCCTAACCCACCCCCTGTACCTTCCCCCTTGGTATGCCCCATTAGAGTTTGACTTAGAATGTTGGCACCTCTCAGCGAGTTCTAAAGAGAAGGTGACAGAATAAAGGCTGCTTACACTTACCTTTGCTTCAAGAATCTTCTTTACAACACAGACCCATCATCAGGGGCCTGATAAAATATGGCCACATCACCCCCAATCCTAATGGAACTCCACTGGCTGCACTTGCCAGACTGTATCATCTGTAAAACCAAATGTATCACCTGCAAAGCCATCACAATTAGCATCCATGACAATCTGGCAGACAAGCTCACCATCTCTTCTGGCTCTTGGCACCCATAATGCCAGGATACCATAAGACTGGAGTTAAAGAAGTGCAAAAAATAAAAAAAAACAGCACAGCAGGCCTTTTCTGTCTCTGCATATAGGACCTGAAATAAGTTATGTTATGTCATGTTAGCCGGATTTATTGAGCGCACAGATGCCCCAGCAAAGGGGCGTCCTGGCGCTGGTACAGAACAGAAAAGCCGGACAAGAGTGAGAGAAAAAAACATAACACAGCAGAACTAAGGAGCTAGAGGGAAAAGAAAGGTTTTGACAGCCTTCCTGAAAGCGAGGAGCCCCTCGATGGCACGTATGTGGGCAGGCAGGGAATTCCATAGTTTGGCGGCAAGCACTCGGAAGGAGCGGCCGCCAATCCTGGATCTCTTAAAGCGAGGCACTATGGCTAGGTGGAGAGCAGAAGACCTCAGAGAGCGTGCTGGGACGTAGGGAGAGATGAGATGCTCCAAAATCTGAGGGGATGAGTGCTTGAGGATTTTAAACGTCAGAGTAAGAGATTTAAACATTATTCTCTGCGCCACCGGAAGCCAATGGAGATTATGGATGTTTTTTTTAGCTGAACAAAATTTGGGTAGGCCGACCAGAGCCCTGGCGGCTGCGTTCTGGACGCGTTGGATAACATACCTGTATCCATAAAGAGTGCCCCAACTCTGCTCCAACTTAGGAAATAGCGGAAGAAACACTGCATCACAATGCTGTGACAGTGCATCTCTGCCCCCTGAACCCAGCTACCTCTTCAATCATTTGCTGATTTGATATTTTGTCTTTGACCTATTGCAGAGCTGTAAGTCCTTGATAATGGAGCTTATACCCCTCCAGAGGATAATCTTGTTTGTAAACTTGAAGAACCTGCCACAGAGTGGCCGATGCAATAAACATATCAAGTTGTGCACTAAAGGTGTTAAAATCCTTGTGAAACTATTAACTCTGTTCAAACAAGGCAGACACAGAATATATAAAGTGATCGTTCATCCACTGAAGACTATAGCCATCCATCATAATATGAGCGCAATTTGGTGAAGGAATTCTAATTTGGAACTGTCAAGGTAATAAGTAGAGACCAGAGTATTCTTGAATGTATATCAGTATTGACGATAGAGAAGTATTTCTGTCACCCATATAAAACAGAACATGTAAATATAAATCTGTATTTGTAAAGCGCAAACTACTCACCCTTACGTGTCTCAAGGTGCTAGGGCCGTTGTCAATCAATCAATCAATCAGGGAATTACTCACCTGTGAGGGTCTCAAGGTGCTGGGTGGTGAGGGGGTTCGCTGATCTGTTTAGCCGAAGAGACAGGTCTTGAGGGTCTTCCTGAAGGTGTTCCTGGAGAGGGCTCATCTGATGTTTGCCGGTAGCTCGTTCCAGGTCTTGGCTGCAATGTGAGAGAAGGATCTTCCACCTGCTCTGGCTCTGTGGATGTACTGGCTTTTTCCCAGTGCGAGGTAGGAAGATCGGAGGTTTCTTTTGGGTACGTGGAAGTTGATTCTGTCATTGAGGTATTTGAGTCCGTTGTTCTGTAGGCATTTGTAGGCGTGAGTGAGGATTTTGAAAGTGACTCTTCTCTCTACGGGGAGCCAGTGAAAACTACATAGGTGTTGACTGATGTGTTCGTGTCGGGGGATGCCAGGGATGAGTCTGGAGGCAGTGTTCTGTATTGTCTGGAGTTTACGGAGTAGGGACTTGTTGATGCCGGCGTAGAGTGCAGTTCCATAGTCCAGTCTGCTGGTGATGAGTGCATGGGTGACTGTCTTCCTTGACTCATGGGGGATCCACTTGAAGGTCTTGCGGAGGATGCTGAGGGTGTTGATGCAGCTGGAGGTGATGGCGTTGACCTGTTGGTTCATGGTGAGTAATGAGTTGAGTACAATGCTGAGGTTCTTGGCGTGGTCTGAGGGGGTAGGTGAGCTTCCGATGGTGGTCGGCCACCAGGGGCTGTCCCATGCAGAAGGGGTGGTACAGAGGACTAGACAAACTCTCCGATCAATTGCCCTTTGAACCCAGGATTTAACAACTCTATTCATGCGTTCAACAAGGCCTTTAGCTCAAGGAAAATAAACAGGAATGTACAGATAAATTACAGTTAGGCTCTTCAGGATCTCTTGCATTTCCAAGAAGGTTGATATAACACCATTGTCCTGCGGTAGGCCATGTGTGTGTTTTGTAATGTATTTTTTCATATCCTCACTGCTGCTGTATGATAGGTTTTGGTAAACATTTTAGGGGCGTGTGGATCACCTGGTATTCATGTAAAATGTAGGTTAATTTGTCTCAATGTTCCTGTTACTGGCTATGATTGAAGTGGCTCCTAGAGTCCAGGCCCATGTATCCAGACATTAAATTACTGTTTGTTCTCAGTTACATTATTCCCATTGTTCTTGCCCACCATTTTTTGTGAGTTTGTGTATGCATGAGATGGTTGATTATTGTGTTTTTTCTGCATCTTTTAAAAGCATTTAATAGGGGTAATTTATTTTGACTTGGGCTGTTTGTGGTTGTGGTGTTTTTAAATTGTAGTTTCTTATCTAGCATTGCTGATTTACTGGTGATGTGTGTGTAAGGTGGCCATTTTATCTTTGTTCTCCATGCCCTTTTCTGGACTTGTGGTGATGACATCAGTGACCACTATTGTGTTTAGCCAGAGTTGGCTTCAATCATTTATTTCCACTTTTAAAAGCTATTTCCGTTAACAATGATCAAAGAATCATTTGTATTTTTTTCATTGTTTTTTTTCTGTGTTTATTTACTTGTGCTAGTGGATTACTTTAGTAGGTGTTTGTACATAGTTGTTGCTTTTGAATAATTTCTTAATTTTACATGCCTCCACATGCCCTTGAAGAATGGAATACCAGGTATTATTTATAATTAATTATTAATTTTTTGCCTGCCTCCTGTTGGGTTCCCATGGGCCTTGCAGAAACACAGACATTAATTTAATTATTTAGTTTGATTTTATTTTTACCTGCTTCCCACTGTCTCCCATAGGGTCCTTATGAGCTAGGGGAAAATAACATCTATAAAGTAATTACTTTATTATATTTGTGCATGCATACACTTGCCTACCACAGAAGTCCCATGGACAGTGGAGGGCACAACTACTTAATGAATTTATTTGATGTTTTTTCATGCCTCACTTTGCCTCATGTAGGGTCTGAGGCCCCAGAAGGACTACCAACTATAACTTAATTATTTTATGTCCTTTTGCCTGCCTCTTCTAGCCTCACAAAGGGTGTTCTGTGAGCCCTATATGTACAACAGCAAGAACTGAATTCATTTATTTGATTGTTGCCTGCCACTCCTTACTTCTTGTAGGGTCCACATGGGCCCGGGAGGGGCACAAGATATTATACAACTAATTTATTCAGTTTTTGCCTGCCTTCTCTTGTCTCCCAAAGGGGTCTCATGGGCCCTGGAGAAACACTAGCAGTTACCAGTTGCCACCTCCTGCCTTACATATATTCCCTGTTGACCCTGGAGGGACACATCTATTGTTCAATTATTTTATATTATTTTTGCCTGCCTCCCCTGTCCTCCTAAAGTGGTACAAGGGTACAAAGGCACTGAAGGGACACCAGCAGTTATTTAATTCTTTTACTGTATTTGCCTACTGGACACTGTCTCCAACAACACCCCTATGGACCCTGGAGGGACATCAGTTAGTATTTAATTCATTTATTAAATGTTCACATGCCTTCAATAGGGATCCCATGAGCCCTGGATAGACACCTGTGGTTATTTAATAAATATATTTAAATGTTGTCTGACTCCTATAGGCATTGTATGTGCTCTGATGGGACAGTAACTCAGCTTTTCCTATGTCTACTGTTAGCTTTTCTTGTATCTAGCTAGAAATAGAATTAGTGTATGCATGGATACTCTATTGTTATTCATTTGTCATAGCTGATGATATATTGTTTCACATTGGCTTGATTGCCAAAGTCTCACTAACCTCCGGCTTCATTTTTATTGCCTACTGGAGCACAAGATGTCACACCATGCAAAATACAGAGACAGAAAGAGTCCCCTGCTAAGTGCACCTGCTTGTGCTAAGTGCTAACCTATATAAAAACTAAAGAAGATGGCCTTAAAGAAGGAGATTCCTGCCACAAAAGTGGCCAGTGAGGAGAAAGTCTGTTGCCTCATGTTTTCGGGAAACACAACACACCTTCTGAACCCTAATCTGGACAGGAGGTGGCTGGGAGGAAGATCACCCCTGAATCCATGGTACCACCACCAAAACCAAGTCCATGTCTGTCAGCACTGCTGCGACTGCAGTCATGGAGACTAGCAGTGAGTGTAAAATTGATTTGCCTCAGCAGCAAAACAAATCTTCACATGAAAGTCAACAAATGGGACCACCATTACAAAAGGGACCACCATTAGTTACACCTATTCTTCTGGAAATAGAGCAAGAATTTGAGCTTGCATCTAAACAAGACGTTGATGTAACTGTTCTTCTATTGAACAACTTGGTTTTATGATCTCCAGCAAGGAAAAGCAAGCAGTCTCCCCTCTTCTCCAAGCCCCTCTTCTGATGATCTTGATTCAGATTTGACCCTGACCAACCGCGAGTGACAAGAGAAAAGGGAGGGTCCTGCAAGCCTTTGAAGAAAGAAAGGTGTTGATGAGCCAGTTATGTTAGTGTGGAGAGTGGCACAGAAGAAGTACAACTCACCTCTAGTCAACCTATTTTAAATCATACAGTTCCAAAACACTGCCTGTTTCCATCTTTCCTAGATGACCAAAAAGAACCTGCAGCAACCATGACCCCTACAGCTGTTACAGCCAGCCCTGGAAAAAGGTCACCACAACTGCCTAGCTTCACCTCTCAAAAAGTAATTCAGACATTGGCATGAAAATAACATTCTCGCTCTGAGTATGGGACTTCTTTACACTTAGGCTGCATGAAGCCAATATTAATAAATGCTTAATTTGCCACAAAAGAAGTTCCATTGATAAGGGATGGAGGTGAAGAAGAAGAGGATGTAGGCATCTTCAGCATCTTCCAAAGCAGTCCTGTGACTGTCGCTTGTTGCGTGTAGTCATCACCCACAAAGCAAACACAAGGAGATGATGGTCGGAGTGCTGAAACTTTTCAAACACTCCCCCCAGTCCCAGATCTGGGTTGAATTCAACATTATTCTTTAGCTCACTCGCCACCCCAGTTCAGACATAGCTATATGCAAATCAGTCTTGACCCTGTGCCTCATGGGAACAGTCCAGCCCGAACTGCCAAGCCAGCAGACGTTCTACTCGAGAGGTAGCTTCGTCAACACAAACAGGTTTCTCAATGCGAGCGGAAGCGGCCGTCAACAACCGTCCACATTGAGAAATCTCCCCAGGAGGTGGCCTGGAGTAGGATTCTTTTCGCTTGTGCTTGTAAACTTAAAGTTGGCGAGCGAAGAAAAAAACTCTGCTATGTGGAGAGGAGTTTTGGGGATTTTCGCGTGCTACGCAGACTGTGAAAACCTACACGTGCTGAATTTCACGGCCAGGCCTACTCTAAACGGTACAAGGAATAGAGAGGTACAGTCACCCCACTGCTCCCAATCAGCTTACCTATTCTTTATAGGTCACTAGTGGAGGTACCATACAGGAAATAGTCACACCAACCAACTAACAGGGCTACGGTCACCATAGAGTTGTCCTACCACCCAACCCATGAAAGCTGAATAAAATATTTGAACCTCCTCCCTTTTTTCTTTATGGAAGGAGAGGGATTTCTTAAATGTGTTGATACCCTCTGCCTAAAATGGAAGGCTCCAAGCCAGACCTATTTTTTCCCTTTTTCTATGCCAGCGCTGCACCATCAAGTATTAGAATTGGCTGGCGAAGGTATGAATGAGAGTGACGTACAGTCCATCCAATTCCACAAAGGACATGTGAACCAGCTGACAATAAACAGATTTCATGTGCATCAATTCACATTGAATCTCCTTCAAGAGAGTGAATCAATGACTAACCGATTGACTATTGATGATGCTCTAATATGCATTTTGCATAGTTCAACAGTTACGATGTTCACCATGGAGAATTCTCATACAGCTGCCAACATCATGGACACATTTCATATCAAAGCTTAAGAATGGCTTCAGTCCAGAAATTGGTTTGTTGCCACTGACAATGCCAGTTACAGTGTGAAAGCCATGGCTGACAGAGGACACTTCAGAGTCCTTTGTTAAGCGCATTGTAAAGACGTAATTTTGCAGTAGTTCGTTGAAAAAAGAAAAAGTAGTCAACAACATACTAGTCATCTGTCGAAAAATTTGCACTCATTTTAGTCATTTGTTCAAAGCCCGGGAACAGTTGAGGAACATTCAGCCTGCCAATTAAGTACTTGTAAAAGTCAACATACAGGGGGGTGACAAAATGTTGAAATTCCACAGACTAGCTGCTCCAGCGCCTGTTTTAGCAGTACAGTCTAACAGTGAATATGTAATTCAAAGGAATTGGTATACAACTGTTGAAGTCAAGACAATGCATGAGGACAAATCTGGGCTAGTGGAATGCCTGATCTAAATTCTGCTCCCATTTGAGATTATGACAACAGAAGTCAGAATAATGGAGAGTACAATTAGCCAAGCGATCCCATTGCTGTACTTGCTGCAGGAATATTTCCAAAAGATGGCACAAGCATTTAGCAATTTCAATGATGAAGCAGATGCTTTACTCATCAACCTAAACATTTGTTTGAATACTAAACAAAGGCTGCAAAAAGAAATGTTGTCCTCCCAAAAGTTCATCTGTCCAATGATACTTGAAGAAGAACACCAAAAAGATTTGGCCCCTTTCATTCCTTCCTCTTCACTGGATGTCTCGATTTTCAAGGATTGGTTCGGCAGCAAAGAAGGTGATCTAGATGAACGATTGAAATGTCAAGGCCATGGCAGAAGTAAAATGTAACCTTCAACTTCCCGACAATGCTGTGCTGCTGTTGGCTCTCAGCCCTGCAGAGGCATGGCATCACAACTGCAGCAGCATTACCCTGCACCATTGCCGGCTACTACTAAACCAACAACAACAACAGCTTAGCTTCACTGCCAACATCTGAAATGGGTGGTTTTAATATGGCTGGACTTAAATCAAGTAAGTGCCCATGGTCGAGGAAATAAAGGCACAGCAAAAAGCGGCACCATTGACAATTGAAAAGATGGTTCGAGACACTCTGTATTACCCAACAGAGGTTTACCTGGATCAAGACCCATTAACTAATTGTCAGTCAGTCAAACCAATTTATTCGATTAATTAAAATCATAAAAGTACAATAAATAAAACAAACAGCAAAACTATTATCTTTCAATACAAATGAGCGACATAAAAGGTGTAAAATTCCTAAACAAAATCTGTAATTCATCAAGACCTAAAAGGTATCATATAAAAATGATTACATTAAAATGGAAATTGGAAAACTCATATAACATTAGTCATAGAATTTTTTTTTTCCTAAGGCGGACAGCAGCAACTAGGAAACTAGCAATGTTAAATATATTCCATGTGTCATCTAGGGTGAACAGTCAAAATATCGAATCCAAAATATTGATTGGACATAATATCGAGTTTTAAATATAGATTGGACAAAATATCGAATGGACAGAATATAGATATCAAAAATATCCTTTTTAAGGTAAGTAATGTATTATCAAATGTTAAAAATATAGAAATTTAAAATATCGAAGTATATAATATAGATTGATAAAAATATCGATTTTTTAATAATATCGAATTTTTTATAGTGTTTTCATGTTATAATATGTGTGAAAAGTGTGTATTTATGTTATAATTAATTTTTATTAATGATTTTTGTATTTTTCTTTTTTGCGTAATTTAATTCTGTAGTGGGTTTATAGGGGAATAGGGTGGGAAGTAATTTAATTATAATTAATTAACTATGTACATTTATTTATTGGTATTAATTTATAATTAATAGTTAATTGATTTATATTTGGTAATGAATTATATTTCAATTGGTAATTAATTTTAATTAATTGATTAATTGATAATTATGTTAATTTTACAAATTTATTTTCTGTAGTGGGTTGTTGGTTTATAGGGGAATAGGGTGGGAAGTAATGTGTTTATAATTAATTAATTAATTAAATTAATTTACTTGTATTTAATTCTAATTGATTGTTAATTATTTTTTAATTATTCAATTATTAATACTTAATTAGTAATTAATTTGTATTAATAGGTAACTAATTGTAATAATAAATGTTAATTAGTAATTTTAATTGATTAATTATTATATTATATTAAATTGGTAATTACTTTTAAATAATTTTTTATGGATATTAATTTACTTTTTTTACAATAATATATGAAGTATTTACTTTCCCTAATGTTGCATTCTCTGGAGTGGGAATATAAATTTTTACTCCTACGCTATCCAACGCTTTCCCCACTGTTGCACTCACTGGAGTGGGAATAGTAATTTTTACCCCTACGGTATCCAACGCTTTCCCTACTGTTGCACTCTTTGGAGTGGGAATAGTAATTTTGACCCCTACGCTATCCAACGCTTTCCCTACTGTTGCACTCTTTGGAGTGGGAATAGTAATGTTTACCTCTACGCTATCCAACGCTTTCCCTACTGTTGCACTCTTTGGAGTGGGAATAGTAATTTTTACCCCTACGCTATCCAACGCTTTCCCTACTGTTGCACTCACTGGAGTGGGAATAGTAATTTTAACCCCTACGTTATCCAATGCTTTCCCTGCTGTTGCACCCATTGGAGTGGGAATAGTAATTGTAACCCTACGCTATCCAACGCTTTCCCTACTGTTGCACCCACTGGAGTGGGAATAGTAAATTTTACCTCTACGCTATCCAATGCTTTCCCTACTGTTGCACCCACTGGAGTGGGAATAGAAAATTTTACCTCTACGCTATCCAACGATTTCCCTACTGTTGCACCCATTGGAGTGGGAATAGTAATTTTAACCCCTACGCTATCCAACGCTTTCCCTACTGTTGCACCCACTGGAGTGGGAATAGTAAATTTTACTTCTACGCTATCCAACACTTTCCCTACTGTTGCACCCACTGGAGTGGGAATAGTAATTTTAACCTCTACTCTATCCAACGCTTTCCCTACTGTTGCACTCTTTGGAGTGGGAATAGTAATTTTTACCCTTACCCTATCCAACGCTTTCCCTACTGGTGCACCCACTGGAGTGGGAATAGTAATTTTAACCCCTATGCTATCCAACACTTTCCCTACTGTTACACTCTTTGTAGTGGGAGTAGTAATTTTAACCCCTACGCTATCCAACGCTTTCCTACTGTTGCACTCTTTGGAGTGGAAATAGTAATTTTTTCCCCTACGCTATCCAACGCTTTCCCTACTGTTGCACTCCTTGGAGTTGGAATAGTAATTTTTACTCCTACGCTATCCAACGCTTTCCCTACTGTTGCACCCACTGGAGTGGAAATAGTAATTTTTACCCCTACGCTATCCAACGCTTTCCCTACTGTTGCACTCCTTGGAGTTGGAATAGTAATTTTTATCCCTATGCTATCCAACGCCTTCCCTACAGTTGCACCCACTGGAGTGGGAATAGTAATTTTTACCCCTACGCTATCCAACGCTTTTCCTACTGTTGCACCCACTTGTACCCAGTTGTACGGTAATAATATTGGATATTATTTAATTATTTTATGTTACTATATATATATGTTTTAACAAATGTGATTTTAGAAATGTTCTTTTATAACTTTTATTAATTATTTAATTATTATAAGTTAATTTAAGTATTTTAAGTATATTTTAGTAATTAATTTTTAATAATAATTTAATTTAACATTGTTTTTAATAAAGTCGATATTTTTATAAACCATATTTAAGTAAATGATATTTTATACTCGATATTTTTGTACTTACCTGTTTGTAGATACAAACTCGATATTCTGTCTGTCGATATTTTTTACACAATATTTTTGATAGTCGATATTCTGTCTCTCGATATCATGTCAGTGATCCGTCATCTAGCAAATGAAGTTACATTGAAGCTGGTCTAACCAGTAGGAAGCCCTTTCCCCTCAATAGAGAGGTTAGAAACCTCCTCCGAATGTCATTGTGAAAATCACAAAACATAATAAAATGCATTGTGTCCTTCAGTGAGAAATTATCACAATGACACAGGGCTATATCCTCTCATTTACACCATCCAGGAAGGTTACCCAGCGAAAAGTGAATTGAATTGAGGCGGAAGCAAGTCAGGAGCCAACGATGGTAAGGCTTAGTCACAATTCTCAAATAGGGCTCTATTGATGGGGAGGAATTTAAGAGATAATGAGCCCTAAGCAAAGGATTTTGTATCTCTTGTTCTTCCCGCTCCAACCTCAGTATATTCAAGAATTGTGATTTCACCCATTTTGCATCATCTTTTTTAATCCTTTCTGGGGCATCATAGATATAGGGTCGCCCTAGTTTGAGGAACATACCCTTAACATGAGGCAGCCACGGAATACTGCTGGCATTATCTAGGGCGAACAAAGCGATACCAAAGGGGATGATGGATGGAGCGTTTGAGCAAATCAAACACTCACCCCCAGTCAACTGATCTGGGTTTAATCCATTACCATTCTTTAGCTCACTCCACCACCCCAGTCCAGACATGGTCATATGCAAATCAGTCTGACCCTGTGCCTAATGGGAACAGTCCAGCCTGAACTGCCATACCATGTCTTCCCTGTACCGGATTCAAGCTACCTAGGACCGGTTTCTGGCATTACAGCCGTCTTAAGCCAGGCTTGCTTGAATCCAGTGGCAAAGTGAGCAAGGAACTCACGTCTGAGCATACCCTGCCAATTTATGGCAAACAAATCGGTACAAAAGGAGGTGGTGATGGACTGAGCATCTGAACCAATCAAACACTCACACCCAGTCAACAGATCTGGGTTTAATCCATCACCATTCTTTAGCCCACTGATATGTATATGGCCGTGTCTGAACTAGGGTGGCAGAGTGGGCTAAAGAACGGTGATGGATTGAACCCATATCTGTTGACTGGGTGTGAGTGTTTGATTGGTTCAGATGCTCCATCCTTCACCACCCCCTTATGTACAGCATTTTCTAGGGCAACACAGTCCCGTAAGATCTGGTGGTTCAAAGGTATCTCTGGGTTGAGCCAGGGTTTAATCCAGCAGACCAAGGGTGCCAACCTCAATGAGTCAGCCACATTGCCCAACCACTGTTCCTGATGAATGGCAAAAGTTGGGGTTAATTAGGGCACAGTCAAAAGGGTATGTAAAAATTTGTTTTTGGACAATTGCTCCGCTGCCAATTGTTTGTAGCCCCAAATAGCAGATCCATATGTAGCAATAGCCAGACATTTAGATCTGTAGATGGCAAGAATTGCTTCAAAAGGCCTGGCTCCCAGTTGCTGTGAGAAGCTCAATAAAGCTGACTTTGATCTAACTACTGTGTTCTTTTTAGCTTTAAATTGGGGGACCCAGGAACATCTGTCATCAAATAGAACCCCCAGATATGTAAAGGCGGTCACTCTGGACACCTCGGTTGTGTTACATGAGAAAGTTTTGACTTTTCTATTTCTTTGGCTCATTGTCATGACGTGATTTTGACATATTCACCACCAGATCCAAGGATTTCATATAGATCCCAAATGCATCCAAGAGTTTCTGAAGACCTATGGAAGTTCGGGATAATAAAACGGCATCATCCACGTATAGGAGGACCAGGATGGTCCTGTTCCCTACACGCGGAATGTCCGGGCTGGCCTGATCTAGGGTTTTATCTAGGGCGTTGATTTAAAGGGTAAAAAGTAATGGAGCCAGTATGCAACCCTGGCGGACGCCTCTGCCTGATTTAAAGTGTCTTGTGCATTTGTCGTCCTGAGTAACCCTAACAGTCGATAAAAGATCCCGATGTAAATCTGCTAAAAGGTAGACCAAACATGGATCAATACCCATATCGAGTAAAATAGACTAGAGCTTCAATCTGTTTACCAGATCGAATACTGAGGTGAGGTCCATAAAAGCCATTTGCAGGGAACCTTTTTTGGCTACAGTGTATTTGCCTGTCAATAAATATAAATTAAGGCACTGGTCCATGGTGCTTCTGCCTTGCCTAAAACCATACTGGAGATTGGATAAAACCCCATTATTATTTACCCAATCCGTGATTTTTACCAAGATAACTTTACCTAAATATTTGACGGCAGAATCAATCAATGATATTGGTCTGTAGCAACGTGGATTCCCTCTCTGTCCCTTTTTAAAAACTGGTATAATGGCAGACAAGGACCAGGATGCAGGAAACCCCTGGACAACTGAGGCATTAAACACATTTGCTAAAATCTTGGCCCAAAACTTAGGTTCACCCGTATACAGGTCTGTAGGGACACAGTCAGGGCCAGGTGCCTTATTGAGGGATGTCTCTATTATTGCCTTTTCAATGTCCACCTCTTTAAAAACTAACAAAGGTAGGTCACCACGTGTATCTGAGGCTGAAAAGGGATCTTGAGCCTCACTTGATCCGTAAATACTCTAAAAATGTGCAAACCACTACTCCTCTGAGATATTAGTTTCCAGGATGTCATTCTCTAGACCCGAGAAAAAAGGTGTATTAACAATAGCCCAAAATTTGCGCATTTTGCAATATCATTTTTAACCTTCATACATAGATTAGCAAAAAAAGATTCAGGGATTACCTTAGACCATTTGAGCTTCCTCCCCTGGTCACTTGTTGCCACATGGTTGACTGCCATGTTCCTGCCCAGTAAGGACAGAAGATCCATGTCTTTGTTTAATCAAGAATTACTGTGTTATGGTCGCTAAAGGGGGACAACCTAGCGTTATAAAACACTACATTAGCTAGCATTGAGGGGGACAAAAATATATAAACAATAATGGTGTCCCTTCCCCTGGCCTTAAATGTTGGGACCCTCTCAGATAGATCGTTGAAACCAGGTTAGAAAAGGTCAGCTCCTGCTAAAAGGTCCTCCAGAGCCTCCCCCTTAAGCGTAGGCTCAAAGTAGGGGGACACCGAATAATCAGGGTCCAAATGATCGTCAACATAGCAATTCAAATCACACAGATGAACATTAAAATCGCCCATAAGTAAAATGTAGTAAAAAGTGGATTGCTTTGATCTATAAACTTCTAAGAAACATTTCAGATAACAAAAATGATCATTTCTAGAACCACATTCCCCAGAATTATAAAAATTAATTAGCAATATTTTGGGGAGATTGGGAGAGCTAAGTTCTACTATCAAACAACTATGGGAGCTTAACTTCATCAGCTTTAAGGACCTTTTTACCTTTAGGGTAAAAAGGAGCACTAAGCCACCCTTGGCTCTGCCTGCCGAAGTAGGATGTTCGGGTGAGCAATGAGTTTTAAACCCATCCAGCCAAAAGTTGCTCTCCCTCTCCTGAAGGGCAATAATGTCATATTTATTTATAAACTTAAGCCAACTAGGAACATCCCTTTTAGACCTGGGCCCGCAAAGTTTCAGGTAATAATCTTACAATTGGGGGCAACTTCTGTGTCAATAGGCTGGAGATTATGGCTAGAATCAGGTAAACAATCATGGGGTATCTCTAGTCAGTCATTCTTGTCTAATTGGGACAGTGGAGAAAATCTATTTGATAGGGCTAAGCCCACACCTGCGGGACCTGTTTGCATATAAAGAGTTTGTGGGACTGTTATATCTCTAACACTAGAACTTTCTGGGTGAAGCTCAGAATTATTAATTTCGATATGGCTTTGAAGAGACTGATAAGGCCTCCTCGAGGCTTCCGCTGAGTGGGTTTTAACAAATGCACCTGGACATCTTACTGGAGAATAAAAAACCCAATGGCAGAGCTCTGATACCCCCTTCCTCTTCTCCAGGTCCAAGGCATCCCAGAACAGTCTATAAGCTGCACCTCGTTTGTTAAAATTTACAATAATACAGTCGCCGTCAACTTGTTTCGGGCAATTACCCACCCACCCCACCTGTCTGGCCATTATAATGCTAGAAGAGATCTCAGTATTTCCAGTATAGTACTGTTCACACCATTTTATGGCTTTTAATAGCCGGGCCGGGTGGATTCGTTGTCATCAGCACCAAGTGGTGGTACCCCTACGAGGACCGCTCCTTAGGGGGAGATTAAGACTACAGCAGTTGGGTTTTACAAGCCTCTCATGTGAGGAGGGAGGCTCCATGATAGCTAAGGTATGAGCATTTCCCGTCATGACCACAGGATTCCTGTCGCGATTGCTGGAGTTCCCCCCACTCTCAGGGGGGCCCTAGTAAACCCCAACTCTCTTCATGAGACCGGATTCTGCTCTTACCCATGATGGGAAAATTAGTAGACCACCCATGTTGTCAACACCAGTATGTAGCCTGGTCTCTGGTTGGGCTTTAGGGAGCATAGTTGGACTAGGAGAAACATGCAGAGGTCTCGGAGCTGTTAAAAAAGAATCAATACGTTCCAATTTTTTCAGAATCCCAGCCATACAAGTATTCAATGTATCAATATTATCTTTAGCTATGCTAGTCAGAGTGGATTCCAATCGAGAACTAAAAATCTCCTCCACCACATTCCGAACTGTCAAGTTAATATTTTCATTCACAGCATTCCCTTGGATAAAGTTACTTTTTTCAGGGCTTTGTCCAGTTCACACGCTTTTCTGATGGATCTCCTTTTCCCCGCCGGTCCCAGGGACTGCCCTTTTTGTGCCTTTTCCTGCACAGGCAAAGGTTCTTTAGTAGCGTCGCCCATTCCGCCAGTCTGAACGACATCGTGAGTTAAGGCACCCTGCGTAACTAACAGAGTCGTTAACAGTACTGTGGGTCACGAGGTCGGGTGTAGCGGTCCCCTCATCTGGCTCTTGGCTCGAACCCAAACCCAACTCTTTTTCTGCAGTACTGATTTCCTTGTTTAGGGCTCCCAGCGCAGAGGTTAGATATGATATAATAGATGCCAACTTTCTAGGCATTTTTGCTGTTAGTACCCCCTGATAATGGCTACATAATTGTTTCCGCTTACCCATTGTAAACGTTAGAGATGTGGCCCTGCCCAGCCTCTTCCGATCACTGACGGGCAAGCATGGGCCCGCCCTTTGCCCGGAGCGGTAGCAGCGAGGAGCTTTATGTGCCTCCTGGTGCATATTGCTGACAGCTGCGGTGGCCCAGGGAGCAGTCTGGGAGGTGCAGTCCCTCCCGTGGGGAAGAAGCTGGTGGTGCCGGTGTTGTGCGGGTCCTGTGGACCAGGAGCTGCCTGGAGCTTTATGCGCCTCCTGGCGCATATTGCTGACAGCTGTAGCGGTCTAGGGAGCTGTCTGGGAGATATAGTCCCCCCATGTGGGAAAGAAGCTGGTGGTGCCGGCAAGGAACTTATGCGCCTCCTGGCGCGTATTGCTGACAGCTGCAGCGGCCCAGGGAGCAGTCTGGGAGGTGTAGTTCTCCCACGTGGGAAAGAAGCTGGTGGTGCCGGTGCTGTGCGTGTCCCGTGGAGTGGGAGCCGCAAGGAGCTTTATGCTCCTCCTGGCCTGTATTGCTGACAGCTGCGGCGGCCCAGGGGGCAGTCTGGGAGGTGTAGTCCCCCCCTTGGGGAAGAGGCTGGTAGTGCCGGTGGTGTTCGGGTCCCACGGGAGCTGCAAGGAACTTTGTTCGCCTCTGGGCGCGTGTTGCTGACAGCTGCGGCAGCCTAGGGAGCAGTCTGGGAGGTGTAGTCCCCCCGTGGGGAAGAAGCTGGTGGTGCCGGTGTTGTGCAGGTCCCGTGAGAGCCTCGAGGAGCTTTATGCACCTCCTGGCACGTATTCCAGACAGCTGCGGCATCTCAGGGAGCAGTCTGGGAGGTGTAGTCCCCCTGTGGGGAAGAAGCTGGTGGCGCCGGTGTTGTGTGGGTCCCCTAACTAATTGATATTGGAAGAAGGAACAGTAGCCAGGTCTCAGCAGGTTAGCAACAAAGTATCTAGAATGTTCAGGTAGCCAGGGTGTGTTCAGTTCAACTTGGGCAGATGTACCAGTCAGAAAGACCCTATGTTGATTGTCCTGGATTTTACACTCACTTGTTTTTTAGCTTAGTTGCCTGCTGCAGAAAGAAAATCCTTTGGCTGGTTCACCAACTTCATTCATTATAAGAACCTTTTTTTCCTGTTACATATTCCCTGTAAGGGCCCCCAACAGCAGCAGGAGTTTGTTTTTGATAAAAGTAATACTAATTACCCCAATGCCATGGGAGTTGCAGGCAAAGTGCTGGAAATATGGCTGCATATGGTTTGATAAGTAGTATATACAATCACTAATAAACCAAAGGCTACAGGGAAATTAAAGTTAAGCTGAGATTTCACTCATACTAAATCAGTGAAATTTAGCAGTTATACTTACCAGAGCTAATTATAACTTACGTCTGCAATGAACTGTAAATGCCATCGCTTATTGCATCACTGATTACTTGGCCTGTGGCATCACTGATGACATCTTAAATGACATCACTGTTGACATCATCCACAGAACCACTGACACATCTGCTCACACCCCCATACAACCTCTTGTCTAGCCACACAACCACTCACATGCCCATTCACAGACCCATACTAGTACTCAAACATCCACTTACTCACCCAGCTGCTCACACACCCACGTATACAGCCATTCACACACCCATGCACACAAGGATACATACATTGACACAGCCACTCACATAATATATGTTGGAAGCAGTATCACTCAGTAGTAGGGCACCTAGTATAGTAACATAACTTTTGTAGTAGGTCAGTATAGCTGTTTAACAATCAAACTCCGATCCGGACCGGCAAACTTGTAATCAGGCCCATAATGTTTAAGGTGTCGGTGGTGTTTTAGTGGTGGCCTTTTGAGTTCTGGCAATTAGATATTTTAAAGTTGGTATAGCAGGTAACCAATCTGTCACATGCTCTGGGACATGGGTTAATTCCTTTAGAATTTGTGCTGTTGATTCTTGGGAGCTAGTGTTTGCTTCTTTTATGTTTTCTAGCAAACCTTTTACTTCAATTTCAGTTACATGGGGGGCGGTTATGTTCCTTAACTCTAACAACTTTTATTTCTCTAGTTGCTGCCCTCACATAACAAGCCTTTGAGTAATATTTCGTACCTTTCCAATTTATATGATGAGCGGAACTATTATCTTGGTTATGTGTGCTCCATATAGCAAAGCAAAAGTTTGCCATTTTGCAAATATATACATTTCGCACCTTCTGTCATTTTCTTTAACTGTACTGTAATTAAATAAATATATAGAAAGATTTTCAAAAAAAATACAAACATTTTAATATTTTTGTGCAAACTTACATATATGCTCTGTTTTGAAGTTTTGAGCTGGTGACAAGTTTGTGTTCTAATCCTTTATTTTGAGGCAGTTGCTTTTTCCTGTTGAAATGAAAAAAAAGTGTATTATATTGCTTTTAAAAAGTGTGGTGTTTAAGGAGTGTTAGGTTAAGGGTAGTCTCTGTTTAGCCATTTAATTAGGTTTTAAGTTGCTATATAGATATATTTACATTTTTTTGACTGCTTTGTTATTTATTGAAATCTGTTTGAAGACGGAAGAGTCTATAGAGAAGAGTAAAAGTTAAAAAATATATTTAATAATTTTGTTACTAGAATAAATTGTTTTTTCCTTTAGTTACAACATATATAAATTAAATTGGAGAATATACTTACTTTATGTTGCTATATTGTGTAATTTTTAAAAGCTTCTTTTTTTAGGAAAAATCCGGAAGAGTTTTGTTCTTCTCCAGTGATTGCAGTTTTTGAGGTAGTTTGTTCATAATTTTTTCGGTGGCTTTTATATTTTGTTTGTTTAATTGGTATTATTAATATTGTATTGGTTGTTCTGTTTTCTAGTTGTTCTACTGTTGGTTGTTATAGTGTCTGTTTAATTAATATGTCAGTTATGTCCTTATTTAGATGGTAAAAATTAGGTTTGTTTAATATTAAGGATATTTTTGTTAATGACGATTTTATTTTTGATATTTGTAAAATCAATATTTTCATGACAATTTTTTTTATATTAATGTATTTTTGTAATTTAGTATAGGCTTTCGATATTTTTGTTAACAATATTAGTGTGATGATAATTTTGTTGGTCGAATGTAGCAGTGGTGATATAGGGGCTTATTCCAACTGCTGTGGCCACGATTCGATTTTGACCGCCGAGGCTGCAGTTTCTTCCTCACAATATTATTCCTTATTCAAACTGAATCACCGACCGCGGTGGTCGGAGTTGAGTCTGCATGGATAGCGGTGGTCGAAAAGAATGAGGATAGGGATTCTGACGGTGGTTGTTCCTTCGCCGAGCAGATTACGATAAATCTCATACCTTGGTGGTTCCATGTAGCCATTGAACCTCAACGCAAGACCGCTGCAGTACTTCTACCACTAAATACCACATCACTATCCATTGTATGCATACAAACAACTACACAACTGATGTTAATTGGCAAAGTGGACACGCCTACTATTCAAACTATCAAACACACCCCAATCTAGACCATAATCCTTTGCCAACACCCTTCAGCACAGCAGGACTGCCCGTATATTTTATTTCTGAATAGCAAGCCCTTTCCACACATTCACACTCCAGACACCTTCACCACATATATTTTGTTAACCTTTCTCCTGTATATCCCTTTTCTTTCTCTCTCACTCACTGTAATACACACAATGTCACTGAAAGAAAATCCACATTTTTCAGACACTGAGTGGTCAGTGAACGTGGATGAAATCATTAGAGTCGCAGACGTTTAGAGCCCAAGTCCAAGAAACTTCTGCCAATATAAAGAATCAGCTGAGGGACATGATAGTCAACAAAGTGAACACTGTAGGTAACATTCCACGTGAAATGGAGGACATTAGGAAGATGTGGCATGCCTTGAAGGACAGGGTCTAGCTCCTGGCCAACAGGCACCACCTGGCCGCCTGGAAGACTGGCTGTGGTCAACCTGGGCCACCATTACAACTCACAGCCTAGGAGGAGAAGGTGCACGCCATCCTGCATTTAGAGGGCTTGATAGAAATACCTGGGGAACTGGACTCTGGTAAGTAGCACCTCAACAACTGTCACAATATATAAATATTCCCTTTAGCACACATCACAGTTCTTGTCAAAGTGTTGTACATCTATTGGTCCATTATGTTGTAGGCAAAGTATATGAGATGTGTAATTGATAGTGACAATCAGTTGCCCTGCACAGAAGATCACAAGTATCAGTACCAATTAATCAATCAATCAATCAATATGGACATTTGTAAAGCGCACTACATACCCGTGAGGGTCTCAAGGCGCTGGGGGGTGCTGCTACTGATCGAAGAGCCAGGTCTTGAGGAGTCTTCGGAAGGTCAGTAGGTCTTGGGTCTTCTGCAGGTTGGTGGGGAGGGTGTTCCAGGTCTTGGCAGCGAGGTGGGAGAAGTATCTGCCGCCGGCGGTCTTCTTTGGATGCGGGCGACTGTGGCAAGGGCGAGCGGAGCTGGCGGGTGGGGGTGTAGAAGCTGAGTCGCCTGCTGAGGTATGTTTGGCCGGTGTTGTGGAGAACTTTGTGTGAGTGAATGAGGAGCTTTAAGGTTATCCTCTTTTTGACGGGAAGCCAGTGCAGGTCTCTCAGTTGGGGTGTGATGTGGCTATGGCGGGGGATGTCAAGGATTAGACATGCAGAAGCATTCTGGATGCGTTGCAGCCGTCTCAGGAGCTTGGCTGATGTTCCTACGTAGAGGGCATTTCTGTAGTCCTGCCTGCTGCAAATGTGGGTCTGGGTGACTGTTCGTCTGGTTTCGGTGGGGATCCACTTGAAGATTCTGCGGAGCATTCGGAGGATGTTGAAGCAGGATGGGGAGATGGCGTTGACCTGCTTAGTCATGGAAAGGGTGGTGTCGAGGATGACCCCTAGGTTGCGTGCATGGTCGGTGGGTGTTGGGGTTGTTCCAAGTGTTGTCGGCCACCAGGAGTCGTCCCAAGCTGAAGAGGTAGAGCCTAGGATGAGGACCTCTGTCTTTCCTGTGTTCAGTTTCAGTCAGCTGATCCTCACCCATTCTGCGACGCCCTTCATTCCTTCGTGAAGGTTGGTTTACGCGGTGTGTGGGTCTTTGGTGAGGGAGAGGATAAACTGGGTGTCGTCGGTATAGGTGATGTTGAGGTTGTGCTGTCGGGTGACATGGGCGTGGGGTGCCATGTAGATGTTGAACAGCGTTGGGCTGAGGGATGAGCCCTAGGGTACGCCGCAGATGATCTCGGTGGCATCGGAGCGGAAGGGGGGGCGGATGCTCTGTGTTCTGCCAGAGAGGAAGGAGGTGGTCCAGTCCAGGGCCTTCTCTTGGATCCCGGTGTCGTGTAGACGTATTCGTAGTGTGCAGTGGCAGATCGTGTCGAAGGCAGCTGATAGGTCCAGGAGGATGAGGGCTGCTGTTTCTCCATTGTCTAGAAGGGTCCTGATGTCGTCGGTGGAGGCGATGAGGGCAGGTTTGAGTACTATGGTTGCTGCGGAACCCGGAAGGGGACGGCTCAAGGATACTGTTCTCCTCGAGGTAGCGGGTCAGTTGCTTGTTGAAGGTTTTCTCGATGACCTTCACCGGGATCGGGAGCAGGGAGATGGGCCGGAAGTTCTTGAGGTCCTTGGAGTTCACCTTGGACTTCTAAAGGAGGGCGTTGATCTCGGCGTGTTTCCAGCTTTCCAGGAAGGTTGCTGTCTTGAAGGAGATGTTGATTACTTTCTGGAGATGGGATGCGATGGCTGTGCTGGCTTTGTTGAAGATGTGGTGTGGGCATGGGTCTAACGGTGATCCGGAGTGGATAGTGTTCATGATCTTGCTGGTGTCTTCATCATTAGTTGGTGTGGGTGGTGGTCGTGGTGGCAGATGTCTCAGTGGTAGTTGGGGCAGTCGTAACGTTGAAGCTGTTGTGGATGTCGATGATCTTGCTGTGGAAGAAAGTGGCCAGCGAGTCGCACAGATCCTGCGTAGGTGGGATGTCATTGGTGTTGGAGCTGGAGTTGGAGAGTTCCTTCATGATGTTGAAGAGCTCTTTGCTGTTTTGTGCGTTGTTGTCTAGGCGGTCTTGGAAGGAGGCCCTCTTGGTGGCTTTGATGAAGTGATGGTGTCTGCGGGTGGCGTTCTTGTGGGCTGCGTAGCTGTCCAGTGTTCATTCGCGGAGGTGTGCTCCTCCATTGAGGTCACAATCTCGGTCTTTAGTGACCACAATCCTCTGATTATGACCATACATAGGGGGAGGACACTAACAACCAGAAGGTAAACGAGGAGTGTAATTTTGATAAACTTATTCCCAAAGATCAGGGGAGGAGGCTTAATTGGGCTAAGGTGGTACCAGATACTTTTATTAAGGACCTAGAGCATAAAGTAAAAGAGGGCATGGCAATATGCCTAGATAATCTGGCAGATGGGAAAGAGGTCAAAAATTCCTTCACCACTATTTGCACTCAAGTGAGACTTGACCTGAAATGCAATAAGAAGAGGGATGATCCAGACCAACCAAGGTGGTTCGATGAGCCGTGCTCAAAAGCCCATAAAGAACTAATGTACGCTCTAAAACAAAATCCAAGAAACAGGGAAATGGTGGCGGTACTTAGAAAAAATTATAAACTTGCTATGGCTAACCATAAAAAATGCATAAAAGAGGAGGCTTGGGAAAACCTCATGTCAACTGATGTACTGAAAGATAGTTCTAAATTCTGGGCTGTAATTAACCACCCTTACTTTTTTTCTGGTACAAATAATTCGGTGATGGACTCTGTGATCCCCGATGAGACATGGGTCGCCCACTTCAGTAAAATATATAATAGTGCAGAAGAATATATATGAATGGTGGACCCTACAGAAAATGGCGTGGAACCCCTTTTGCGATTCAAGGAAGTGGAGGTACAAAAGGCCATTGTAGAGATGACGAAAAATAGGGCTCCGGGCCCAGATGGTGTGCCCGCAGACCTTTATAGGACCCCCCTGGAACTCTGGACTAAGATACTTACGAACGTCTTCAACTCCACAATAACTTCGGGGTTCCCCTCATCTTGGGCAACATCATTTATAATACCCGTCTTTAAAAAAGGTCTAAGATCTGACCCTGCCTGTTACAGGCCGATCTCGCTGATTGACTCTGCCGTCAAAATCTTGGGCAGAGTCATTCTGCGGAGATTAGGCGAACATCTGGAAGAGAGGAGGGTCCTCTCCGAATTACAATATGGGTTCAGGGCCAAAAGGGGTACCCTCGAACAATGCCTTAACCTCCACAGGTTAATTAGCAAATACACCTTGGCTAAGGAGGGTCTATTATATATGGCCTTTATGGACCTATCATCGGCCTTTGATCTAGTCAATCGCACCAAACTCTGGGCAATTCTAATCAACATAGGGATTGACCCCCCCTTTGGTAAACTACCTAGCGGCTCTGCATCAAGACCTGCGGGCCACTATAAGAACTAACAGTGAGGGTAGAACCACTAGTTTTTTTTAGATCAAAACGAGGAGTAAGGCAGGGGTGCATCTTGGCACCCCTCCTATTCACCCTATATATAAATTCCCTCGAATCAACCCTGAAAGGGTCCACTTGTGACGTCCCACGTGTGGGGGAGTACATGGTGCCGGTATTCCTCTACGCGGACGACGCTGTACTGCTCGCCCGCACCAGGGTAGGGCTGCAGAGACTCTTGGACGATTTTGGGGTATTTATGTCCACCCTGGACCTACAGATAAATAACAAAAAATTGCACATCATGATTGCAGGGAAACGTTCTAAAACTGTAAAGCTTGGAACGTTTCTATGCAATGGTGAAGAAATTTCCAGGGTCCCGGTTTTCACCTACCTGGGCGTCCTATTTGACGAAAGGGGCACTTGGAGGCCACAACTAAATGCTAAAGGCCTAGCTGTCAACAGAACAACTTCCGCTATACTGAGCTTCGCTAAACGCTTGGGATCACGCCCAGTAGAAGCACTGCTGGCAGTTTACAAATCAAAAATCCTCGCAATAGCAAGGTATGGTGCCTCCATATGGGGCTATCTGCCACAAGATAAACTCCAGGTGGCGGAAAATAAGTTTCTTAGATCCCTTCTAGTGGCCCCTCAATCAACCCCAGTACTATCAGTCCATACCGAGGTGGGTCTTGGCTACATCAGTGACCAATTACATCTGGCACCTCTGACCTGCTGGGCCAAGACCTGGCTGAATCCCGATATTAGTTTAAATCATTCTATCCTCAAAGACTGTATGGCACTAGATAAAGTTAACAAAATCCCATGGTTGGCCTATATCAAAAACATCTTTTATAAACTGGGGAGGCCAGAACTATACCTTACCCCAAGCACCATCAAGAAGGGTGATGTACTGTGGATCAAGAAGAATTTTCTGGAACGTGTGGTGATGGAACAGGAGGAGATAGAGGTCCAAAAACTGGGTGTTAGGGCTAATTACATACTTCAGACCACCCCTAAACTGGAACCCTATCTGACCATTGTGACTCAGCCCTACCATCGCAACCTCCTTGTGAGATTCAGACTTAACATCATCCAGTATTCCTTGGGGAATTATCCAGTATGGGGAAAAACAGATCCATCTACCCCTGTAGCTGTGACAATTTCTCCGAACAGACACTGATGCACTTTATTATGTTTTGCGGCCATTATGATGAATGTAGGAAACTGTTTTTAATACCTATTTTGAGAGAAGCAGGGTTTACACAAGTCCGTCCCGCTCTCCGCTACCTACAACTCCTGAGTAGCATCAGAGTGATATTTGGGGTCGCAAGCTTTTTGGTTGCTGCTATGCGTATTAAGTCTAGAAAACTGAAGTTAAACAGTCTTTGATAGGAAACAGGGAGGGAGCACACTCCTGACCTCTTAACCGGGTCGCCCCTTCGCATTGTGGTCAATGCAGTTCATACACCTCAGGATAAAATTCGTGGGTATAACACCAAGTTGGTGCAAGCAGGTGCTAGTATCTGTCGTCTCTAGACGCGAGACATGGCTCGCGTTTCTAGATAATATCCGTCATCAGTAGAGATAAATCCGGGGTGGATAAGAGGCTGCAAACAATCCAGGCTTCGTTGCCTCTCGGGCGCGGAGGTGCATCGCCTACGGCTCGTCAGCCAAGGAGGCTCGAGGGAGCCCCAGAAACAGGAAACAGGGAGGGAGCACACTCCTGACCTCTTAACCGGGTCGCCCCTTCGCATTGTGGTCAATGCAGTTCATACACCTCAGGATAAAATTCGTGGGTATAACACCAAGTTGGTGCAAGCAGGTGCTAGTATCTGTTGTCTCTAGACGCGAGACATGGCTCGCGTTTCTGGATAATATCCGTCATCAGTAGAGATAAATCCAGGGTGGTTAAGAGGCTGCAAACAATCCAGGCTTCGTTGCCTCTCGGGCGCCGAGGTGCATCGCCTATGGCTCGTCAGCCAAGGAGGCTCGAGGGAGCCCCAGAAACAGGAAACAGGGAGGGAGCACACTCCTGACCTCTTAACCGGGTCGCCCCTTCGCATTGTGGTCAATGCAGTTCATACACCTCAGGATAAAATTCGTGGGTATAACACCAAGTTGGTGCAAGCAGGTGCTAGTATCTGTTGTCTCTAGACGCGAGACATGGCTCGCGTTTCTGGATAATATCTTTCATCAGTAGAGATAAATCCGGGGTGGTTAAGAGGCTGCAAACAATCCAGGCTTCGTTGCCTCTCGGGCGCGGAGGTGCATCGCCTACGGCTCGTCAGCCAAGGAGGCTCGAGGGAGCCCCAGAAACAGGAAACAGGGAGGGAGCACACTCCTGACCTCTTAACCGGGTCGCCCCTTCGCATTGTGGTCAATGCACTTCATACACCTCAGGATAAAATTTGTGGGTATAACACCAAGTTGGTGCAAGCAGGTGCTAGTATCTGTTGTCTCTAGACGCGAGACATGGCTCACGTTTCTGGATAATATCCGTCATCAGTAGAGATAAATCCGGGGTGGTTAAGAGGCTGCAAACAATCCAGGCTTCATTGCCTCTCGGGCGCGGAGGTGCATCGCCTACGGCTCATCAGCCAAGGAGGCTCGAGGGAGTCTTTGATATGTGCTACTAAATACCATCCGTTAGTATAACTATGAAATGCTTTAAACAATGTAAATATATGAATTGTTTTTATAAGAAATGTTTTTAATACAAGAACTGTTGATTTTATATGTGATGGAAATGCTTTTAATTAAGCGAATAAATCTTGCATTGACTTGACTTGACATTCGCGGAGCCAGTACATCTCCAGTACTTCTCCAGTTTTCGGCATGTTCGTTTGGAGGCCTGGAGGTCTTCGGGGAACCAGGTGGCTTCCTTGCTGGTTCGGCTGTTGGAGGGTTTCCTGAGCGGGGCGAGGGTGTTGGCACAGTCATCAATCCACTGTCTTAGGTTGTGGGCGGTGGTGTCGGGGTCATTGGGGTCCGCAGGTGGTCTCTGGGCAAGGGTGTGGGTTAGCTGGTCTTCGGTGACTATGCCCCAGTTACGGCGAGGCATCTGTTGGGTGCGTGGTGCGTGGTGGGCTTCCTGAAGGTGAAATAGATGCAGTGATGGTCGGTTCTATTGGGTTCAGTGTTGTGGTTGAAGGAGAAGTGAGGGCTTGTGGACAAGATAGGGTCAAGCGTGTGGCCGTCGGCATGGGTGGGAGTTGTCATGAGCTGTCTGAGTCTGAGGTTGGCGCGGTTGGCGATCATGGTGGTGGAGTTGGTGTCGTTGTTGTTCTCGAGATGGAAGTTCAGGTCCCCGAGGAGGACGTAGTCCGTGGAGGCGAGGGCGTGTGTGCTGATGAAGTCGGCGATGGAGTTGCTGAACTGTGGACGGGGTCCGGGGGGGTCTGTAGATGAGGGTTCCTCTGAGGGTGGTTTTGGGGTCAGTGTGGATTTGGAAGTGCAGGTGTTCGGCGGTGTTGAAACTCTGGGAGTGTTCCTGTGGACAATGGTGATTCTGTTGTATAGCGTTTTAGGATACGAGCAAAATTTACTGATTCATGCCCTTATATAGGTATAATTCACATTGCCCTTAGATAGGCATAGAAATCATAACCATATTTAGAAATAGCCCATGCAGTTCAAATACAGGCATGGCTACTTCCACTCATTCCAAAAAGCCACAACGATTTCTTGGAAAACTTGGCTTCAGCAGTCAGGGACATCCCCTTGCTTGAATATTGATTTGTCCTAGAAATCATGGAGTTTTCATAGAACTACCATTCCCTTGGGTTTCTTTGGTGACATTATGTCCGACTTCATGTCAAACTAGGCGCCTTCAAGGTATAAATATGCCTAACCTTGCCCTAGCAAACACATAGTGCTTCAGGAGCAGCTCGACTATCTACTTGCCCCAACGCAGCTCGCTACAGCAAGTGACAAAGGAAGCCGATCCTCCAGCTAACGCACTGATTGAGAAGCTGTCCTTTCTCTCACTGAGGTATAACCTCAGGAACAGGGATAATTTGAAAAAACTTGATAGATATCAAGATACTGATACACGTTCCTCTCGTACCTTTCAGACTTCCTCACAGAAATCGGAAAGAAGAGGACGGTCAGAACACAAGGAAGAACGCGTGAAGTCCAAAGACGATCAACATGTTCCAAAAAATAAGAAAACCCAATTAACCAAAAGGTAGCAGGTCTACAAATCAGACATGCCGAGGATCTTGAGGACACAACTCAAGAACGGGGAGTAGGCCCAGACAATGTTGGAAAACGTAGCAGAAGTCACCATAGCGCACAAGATCTTGAGGGATCATCTGGAGACAGTGGACTTGAATAAGTACATCCAAGTTGAAACTGCCGACACCAGGTTTAGTGTACCCCATAAGGTATATGAAAAATAACTCCTGATGGAGGGGAACATAACTAGGAAAATAGAAGCACTCTTTGGGTAGACGCTCTACTGGCCACCAAAATTTATCAGGGAGTGCCCACATGGCGAAGAGATAATTATGCCAGCCTTCTCAAATCACATTCCAATTCATAAAAAATACACCTATGCCAGAAAATGGGCTGTAGCCCAGGCTCCAGCATTATACAAAAATCATGTAGGATGGGATGAGGACTCTCCTCACCATAAAATCCAGTTAGAAAATCAACCTACTGCACAAAGGTAGTATCCAGTTAAGCAAGAAGATAAAAAACAGGTCAGGGAGATTCTAAATCAACTCTAATACCAAGGGGTGACTGAAACATGCACCTCATCAATGAAAAATCCTTTGTTTCCTGTCTCCAAACCAGACAATACATATCATCTAGTTTTGGACTAGAGACACTTAAACTCTTTTTGCAAAACATTTGCAGTACAAAATGCACACAGTGCAGCACTAATGAATAACATTGTGCGTAAAAAATATAAGACAACATTAGATATTTCTAATGGTTTCTTCTGTCAAAACCTTGCACCTGAAAGCAGGTACTTGACCACTTTCTCAAATATAGGGACACAGCGTCACTTCTGTCGTCTCCCCCAGGGGTTCAAGAATAGTCTGGGGCTATTTCAGCGAGAGTAACAGAGTTACTACAAATGTATGATGATGAGGCATTACCTTATGTTGATGACACACGATGACCTGGAAAGGCATGAATAGGGTGAATACGATTATACTTGGATTCGCCACTGAAGGGTATAAATTCAACTTTAAAAAACTCAAGAATTGCCCACCTCAACATCCTATTCTTAGGATACGAGCTTTCAAGTGAAGGCAAAAGCCAGGCAGCCAACTTTTTAGAGAAATGTGCGCTGCTCCAACCACCAAAAATGCTGAAAAACTTACAGTCAATTCTAGGTTTCCTAAATTTTGGAAGAACATACATTCTAAATTACACAGAAAGGGTTAAACCTCTATACGAATAAATCAAACTTAATTTTAAAACAACTAATTGGACTAAAAAACACAGAAATTTTGCATTCAGTGCAAACAGACATGTTAGCAACAACACATTTACAGACACGGTTAAACCTACGCAACCTTGTCATCTGAATCATCCCAGGAAGATGCGGATTCACATACTTAACCTTTAATGAAGATGAAAAAGTACCAATTGCATATAAATCACACATGTACACACAAGCTGAAATAAAATTCACTTCTACAGAAAAGATTCTGACAGCGGTTCAAACTGCAGTAGCAAAAGAGAGAGCCCTCGCACAGGGTAAACGCATAATGGCCGTTACTCCTGTACCTGCCTTGGAGGCAGTGACGAAAGCAAGCATTCCAAATGCAAAGGGTGTACATCCGAGATGGATACAATGGGTTAATACTCTTGCTTCAACAGAGGTTGAATATGTTTTTCACCCTTATTTGAAAGCACAAGAATTTCTCCAATACGAACAAGAATGTCCTCTGCTCACTGAAATTATGCCTCTAGAAGAGTATCAATGTATAATTTATACAGACGGATCAGCACAGCCCGCAATTGGGGGTACACAAGCTTATAGTGCTGCGTGCACGATTGTTAAAGGTCGCTGGCACAATGATAAATTCTGACGTATGGTCACAAAAACTAAATCTCTCTGAGACTGTACAGCTCGGTGAGCTGAACTACAAGCATTCAAGATGGCGCTTGAAAATACCTATCGCAAATTCCCCACACTCATAGTGTGCAATTCGTATTACTGCCTTCAATATTACAATGAATATTTGCAGAACTGAGTTCAAAACGGTTTCAAAGATGCAAAAGGTGGCACAATCAAGCATAAGTTGCTTTGGGAACAAGTAGTTCAGTTACAAATAGAACTAGAAAAGACTCACGTGATCCATACACTGAGTCATCAGCGTGATGGCGTTAACGTTGCAGGGAATTAATTGGCTGATGAAGCCGCGAAAGCAGCCGTGCAAACGGCTTCCGTAGCTGCAATCATTCATTCTAAAACAAAAATAGACGGCAAAATAATGCTAGCTGTCAATGCCACAAGCAAAGGCAGAGGTGCAGTGTTACCTCTAAAATATCCACTCGATTATTCATACATAATTGACGCCAACTCTGTTCTTTTTGCTCGAATCCCTGGAGTGGGGTATAGAGTAATTCCGAAAAGGAGACGGAGAGATGCTTTGATACAAGAAGCACATATGGCAGAGGGTCTGATACATCAAGAGACCTCTAAATCTATATTAGAATTACAAGAGACATACTGGTGGCCAGGGATGAATGCCCACATTCACAAATTTGCAATTAATTTCCATGACTGCAACAGAGATCCCAGCGAAGAACGCCACCAGATACCTGACTACAGTGTAGCCAGCCCAGTACAGACACTATTGTTAGACAGCATTAGACTATCTATATGCAAACGTCTCCATAGAAAAATGCGGTACCACAACTATTAGGACAAGGTTCATTTGGATGTGGCCTCAGCGCTCGACTGACGCCCGAACTGTTATAAAAGATTTGCGAGTCTTTATCGGCACATACGCAATTGGCACGCTAAATTCTGACCAGGGTCCTGCGTTTAGCTCTCGAGCTAACAAAGAAGCCATGGCCAATCTGGGCTTTCCATTGCAGCATTCAAGTCCATTCCATCCTGAGGGAAATTCTGTAGCGGAAAGAAAAAAACTGGAAATAAAGCAACCTATAACAGCTAGGGTATTAGGTTCGGGTGACGGTGGGTCAAACATCTAATAAGTGTCCAACGTAGTTTAAATAATCTGCGAAGAAATTCTCTGGGTGGAATCACTCCATATGAAATCCTCTTTTAACTAGAATGCTTGTCCAGGACCTTGATTGTCACACTTCAGTGGTGGAACAAAAACCCTTTGATATCAAATACCGTTTGGCTGTTTTGCAGGACTTAAATGCAACAAGGAGAAGTCTAAGCAATACATTGCACAAGACAACAACCACTGAAGGAGAACCACCCGTCCCAGCAAGGCCTGTCTGGATTCCTAAGATTGGGGATCTAGTCAGAGAAAAGATTGCGGACAAGAAGGAATTTGGGCCTTCTTACAGAAAACCAGTACCTGTGCTAGCAATCCACGGATCAAGAACAGTGTTACTGCTGCCCCTTGCTGGAAGAAAGGAGAACAGGTTTGTGTCCATCGACCTGGTAAAACCACATCATGTGGCCGATAATAAGTTGTAGGCCCAGTGGACTCCAAAGATGTAGCAGAAGACCGAATCTTGCTACTATCCAAGAGGTTCAAACTGAAAGACTCATCACCTTTGAAGAATCTGCAGTGCGAAAAGAAGGACTAAGCAACAAAGCAATGGAACTTGTGCCTCTTGAGACCCAAATAACAGTTCATCAAGAAAATCCTGTCTACAATGATATAGCATCTGACTATACTAATATGACAATGGATCAAGTAGCTCCAGTAGTTTCAAGTAATCATGATGCAATACCTACAATTGACAGAACTGCCTCTGGCTATTTCATAAACTTTGATACGTTTTCCGAGGATCCCAGTGAGCCCGAAACGACGCCAGCAAATACAACTTTTAAAGAACTAGTAACAGAGCTTTTTCAGCAACTTGAAAAAACGTATCTGGTTTCACCGTGGGTTGAACTTTGGATTGTGCTAGGTGTATTTTTTTTCTACTTTGGGAAATTCTTGTATTAACTTTGGGAATGCTGATAAATGTAAGATATAGTAAAATGGACACAGCAAGTAAGAACATCAACTTACTCCTCAAGCCACACAAATCATCTCATTGTGAACGAAGAGACTTAACATCAGTGAAAATCACAGCCGTTCCTATGCCTGGTGGTATAGCATGGGAAAGAACTGATTATGACATCTTCGGCCCTGCAGAGCTGTTGAAGATTCTACATCAATTCAAGGTTTCCTTGAGTGACTTTGTTTCACCCGGCACATTCTCTGATGATTGGGACTTCTAGACTATTAATAATATGATGTCAGACTTAAAAATGTCTGCAAAACATGAATACTTAGAAGGTTCATCAGATTATGAACAAATGTACTGTTTTAATCACTATGGTCATCATTATTTGCACAAATCTGCAAACCCTAGAAATGTTTATACTTATAATCAATGGGACCATTGTCCAACGCCACCAAAAGGTTGCTCAAAAAAATTCTATGAAAAATTTCCATACTTCTCAGGTTTTAATGTCTCAAATCCAGAAACATTTTTCTTTAAAAATGTTAATAAGACAGGAATGAAAAGTATGTCGACTAATACTAAGCACATTTATTCTGCTGCCTTTTATGCTCAGCTGTACACATTAGGTTTCGACTTTTGGAGAGACAACATTGAGACAAAAACTGTCTGGGGCACAAAAGACTGGCAGGTGCAGGGACTAGAAGCTTTATTTGGAGCCTGCATGATCCCTGAACAAATAATGTTTTTGAACGACTGTGCAACAGACATCCTGTCTTGGCCTGGCCAAGATAAAAGATTTAAACAAACTGTCTATACCTAAACTTGTACCTGACGACACCCTGATAATATCAAAAACCCAGCAAGGCCTGCAGATGGCTATAGCAAGGTTCGAGCTGTTTTGTGAGGACTATGGTCTCATAATAAATGTAGACAAGACTAAGTTCATGGTACTCCATAAGCAGAAAATAGTAAAAGTTACCATGAACAATGCTGTACTTGAGCAGGCAAACATTTTTACTTACCTTGGTATTACATTAAGTTCTAAACTTAAGTGGAATCCACATTTGCACATGTTATTGCTTAGACATGCACAACTGTCTGGTGCTCTGTTAAAAGAACACTGGCTATCCCACACCAAGCCGATTGCCCCTATATTGAAAATTTATAATGCTAAAATTACAGCATCTGTATTGTATGGGGCAGAATTATGGGGTTTCAGTAATCTATCTGCACTCTCGACCTCGCAAAACAAATTTATGAGGGCTATCATGGGCTTACCCCAATCCACTCTTCTTTTACCACTTTATTATGAACTGGGAAGCCAGTATTTGGAGGAGGTGGCTCGTTTTAGACCCGTGGCCTACTGGAGGAGGCTCTGGGTTACCCCTGAGCTTTCCGAGTATGCCAATGCTCTCCTGGAGGTCAGGGATGCAGCTGGTGTGGGAAAACTGTTGTGGTTGAAGCAGGTTAAGAAAACTCTGTGTGACTTGGGGCTGAATATGTTGTGGCAAAATTCAACCAATGTTATATTTCCGTCCCGTAAAGAACTTAAGGGGCTATACTGGAATATGGTTATGATGAAACGCTTTTCTTCCATGACGAGTATTTCCCTGTCAAGGGCTTTGTTAGAGACCAAACATGTACCCGTTTACGAAAAGTATTAGGACCTTATAACGGTTCCATGTGATAGGAAACTGTACCACCAATTTAGGATAGGCACTCTTCCTAATAAATCATTTACAGGTAAATGGGGTACATGTTCCAGTATGGACTGCCCGTTTTGACCAACTCATCGGGATTCTATTGCCCACATATTTTTTATTTGCCCAGTCTATAGGAATTTGAGGCATAAATGGTTAAAGCCGATTTGTCATATGATGGCGTTTACTACTGGCACTGAAGCCTTAAGGATTTTAAAAAAAGATGGTACTGAATTAAATATAATCGCTACTGCCAAATTTTTACATGGAATGTGGATAATCCGTGCCCATGGTATGAGCAATCAATGAATATAAAAGATGTGACTTTATTAATGGTTTTACTGATACCTGGTTTATAGATGGTGGCTGTTTTATCGAATTATTCCTTTCATAATGAATTTTATATTAACGTATTGTATTTATGTATGTCCGAATATGTAACCTTGGATCATTTCTATGGGGATCTGTATATTGTAAGGATGATTTCTAATGTTTTTATGGTTGTTTTAAAAATGTAAATGTCTTTTATGATTATGTAATCGAATAAAGACTACTTGAACTTGATAGTAAGAACACTACAGAGGGGGTGGTTGACGTAAAATCAATTTTACCTCAAAACAGAACTGATACTGATTGGAAGAAATGGTTAATCTGGCCCACAGACATCAATAACTGTCAAGATAGATTCCTGAAAAAGACACAAGGGTTTACATTAAGTAGGCCAGATCCAAGATATGTCCAGAGACAACATCCAGGGATAGTAACAAAATACAGTGTAGGAAAACTGTGCCTTGAGTGGCTACAAATGTCCACACTAACGGAGCCTAAACAACACTTATCTTTACTTAAAGATGGCGTTGATTTAAGGGACTTCTTAAAAGGTCCTGCGAAAGTGCGTCATAAACATTTTCTATACGCTGGTATATATGCTATTTATAATGAAGCTTGGAAAGTGACACAAGCAGAGACTGCAGATCGATTGTATGATTATTGATTGTAATAATTTAGAGAAAGTTCTCTCTGTAGTTGACAATGGGTTAACAACTCTGTCATCCAGAATTTATTCTTTGGACAGCATAGTATCCTCTGCAATTGACATAATGGAACAGGACTTGCTCATGCTACAGCATGGACAGTCACAATTACGTTCTATAATGCTCTTAGGCTGGACTTTACAAAATCTTCGTTCTGGATACGTTTCATGGCGTCTAATCAACACCACGTCATTGTTTTCTGTATTTAACTTTACAGATAAACAAATCAGTTTGGCACAAAGAGGAGCAGACTATACGGTGCTGAGCATTGAAAAACTGGAAAGATTACCATTAACTGTTTCGGTAAAACCGGCAACAGAATGGCTAATTTGTGGAATAATCACTCTGCCGGTCACGATTTTCAATTTTCAATACTGTTTAAAACATATACCAGTTGGCGTGTATGAAAGGTTGGGTAAGGAATACATAAAGTCAGCCTGGTAATTACCATATACACACAGATGTTGGAGTGGGGGGAAAAGAAGTATATCTTAGTCATACAAACTGCAAGAGCGCACTAAGCGGTACACTTTTGTGTCAGGGTATTAACTTACATGGAGCCTGTGACGGTTCTTCAACCAATTTATCCTGCCACCTGCAAGGTTCTCCAGCTGCAGCGATAGATCCAATTTTTAGGCAGCTTTCAAACGGGAGCTATATAATGTTGAATGATCACAGCTGTTGTGAAATGTTGCCAGGAATAGCCTATCTCGTAACTGTGTCAGCCAGGGTCACTTGCTTTATGCAAGTTTTGTTTCCTAAAGCTAAGACAGATGGGGAGTCGCCGTTATCGCCTTCACTGAACATCTCTTCTGTACAAATTGATACTTTAAGCAGAATGAAAGCCATTCTTTTACGAAAAACTGTGCCACTGACCTTGTTCAAAGAGACGTATGATCTGCAAGTTGCAAGGACTATTGCAGAGATACATGCCCTTTTATCCACAAACTGCCCTTTGCATTTTGTAGAAATGTTAGGTCGTATCTTAAACATGTCTGATACCAGTGGTATTGTACATGTATTTAAGACAGTTTTTTGGGGACTGTTAACACCCTTTGAAGCAGTCCTCAGCATTTTTCCAAACTTCGTGCACTCTGTGTTCGGCGGCCTGCCTCTCATTTTGGGACTTGTAGCAGGAATACTATTCTTGTTCCTTCCGCTCCGATATATGGCAAGTCCAGTCACCGGCGACACCCAGATTACCCTAGAGAACACTTTCCTGGCAATGAAGTGTCATGAGCGCATGAAACAGATCTTGGGCTTGGCTCATTTGAGGGATCTGAATACCACGTGGTTTCTAACTTTCCGACCAATCTGGCAAGATTGCATCTTACCTGTTCTACGATGACTGTTATGTGGAGAAGAATGCGTGTTGGACATCTGTCTAACACTTCCATCAGCACTGCCAACGGATGTTGATACTTTGCTTGGTTCGGTAACAGCTCATACATTGTGTGTCCCCAGTGGCTACCAATCATGGTGACGGCATTCATTGAGGTCTCATACACGCAATCTGCTGATGGTGAGATAAATGGATCGACAGACACACAGGTACCATCTCCATCTTCTGCGAACATTGCTAATGCAGCGGACGCTGACGGCGATGCTTCATATTTTTGTGCAATCTATTTACTTAATGAAGTGGTCCAACTTTCGCCTACTGTGGTAGACAATTTCTTTGGCAGCTTAGAAGATTTGTTTTCTCCAAACAACAGGAATGACTTTTGAAGTTAGCACACAGCATTCTATGTGACTCTGTATTCGACCATCACTTTTTCAAAACAGAACTTCTAACTTTAGAAGTCTATTTTTCTACGATTTGACTTTTTCCAAAATTGAACTTTTTTGGCACAAACTAATCTGCTTAAAGTAGAACTATTCACAGAGAACAAACATTCTTTGAATACTTCCAAGAGACAATATTTGACCATGTCCACTGCCTAAATATTTTATTCTGCCATGAAATGGTCTCAATTTTTTTTCTATAGTTAAGAGCCATTTCATTAATATAATTTCATGATTCATTCAGATAGCCTTTCCAATGTCATACTACTGCTTTGAATAAAAATATTACTTTTAAAATGCGTACAGCACAAATGCTCATTTTCATGTGAAACCAATTCAAATGCATTTATGTATTTTGGGTGGGTTTATTAACACTTCATGCTTTAGATATGTTTTAGATATTTAAAATGTATTACTATCAAACATAATAAAGTAGAGTGGGTGTTGTATAGCGTTTTAGGATCAGAGCGAAATTTACCGATTCATGCCCTTATATAGGTATAATTCACATTGCCCTTATATAGGCATAGAAATCATAACCATATTTAGAAATAGCCCATGCACTCCAAATACAGGCATGGCTACTTCCACTCGTTTCAAAAAGCCACAACGATTTCTTGGAAAACTCAGCTTCAGCAGTCAGGACCATCCCTTGCTTGAATATTGATTTGTCCTAGAAATCATGGAGTTTTTAAAGAACTACCATTCCCTTGGGTTTCTTTGGTGATGTTATTATGTCCGACTTTACGTCAAACTAGGCACCTTCAAGGTATAAATATGCGTACACTTGCCCTAGCAAACACGCGGTTGGTTAAGGAGCAGCTCGACTATATACTTGCCCGACCCAGCTCGCTACAGCAAGTGCTGAAAGAAGCCGACCCTCCAGCTGACCCACTGATCGAGGAGCTGTCCTTTCTCTCACTGAGAATCCAGCTCCAGTATTTCCATGCTCCCCTTGCAGGGTGTTGGGAAATCGAGTCTGAGACAGAGACATACCAGACCTCCTTCATTCTACAACCAAGGTACGGAGCTGATTAGACCCTAAGATAAATCTTAGATAGATTCTTGGCAAAGAAACTAAACATATGCTACACCATACTTACTTCTTCCCTCGTACTAGGTCTAGGTTATGTAAATTGGGGTAGGTGTATTTTAGAAGCACCAGTTGAGTACTTTTAGTCTTTGTTATTTATGTATGTATGTTATGGCTTAGAAACCATACCATGCTTTTACAGTATTATTTCATAATACTTTTCTTACTGTACGCATTATTCTTTGCAACCAGTATTACGAATGTAGCAGTTTAAATAGGAAAGAAGACTGTTCAATGAATCCTTTTATTGAAAACGCCCATCTCTCTATTTGTCTGCACCGCTGATGAAACGAAGCATGAACGATAGACTGAGTAAAATATCTATCTATTGTTTCCATGACTCTGAAGATCTGTTTATTCTTGGGGAAACAAAGTTGTCATGTTTATGCAGTTTTCAGAAACAAATCCCTTCTTGTTTATTCGAGAAAGTTTCTAGTGGCCTCTAAGCTAGCTGGCTCTCACAATTAAGTCCAATATATTCGATAGAGACCTAGTGGACCTCAGTCCGACGTCAAATCTAGAGGATATATTATTCCGATGCGCAGAGCCAATTGGGAATATTGGAACTACACTACAATTCCCCCTCCTACTCCGTTGGTGCGGTCCCTGCGGTTGATCTTGTGGCCTTCTGGGATTGCTATGGCGATGTCGGGTGTTGAGGAGGGGGTTCAGCCAGGTCTCCGTCAGGAAGGCAACATCTGGGGTGTTTAAGTCGAGGTGGTCCAAGAGTTCAACGGCGTGTTTGCGGGCGGAGCGGGTGTTGAGGAGGATGCATCTGAGGTAGTTGAGCTAATTCCTGGGTGGGAGTTTGGCTGGGCGGATGCTGGAAAAGCTGCAGTTCAGGCAGGTGAAGGCTCCTTGGGTGCGCTTCGGGGTGGCCTGGTAGCAGGTGTGTTCTCAGCCAGAGTTGAGTGCGTGGAGGGTGCTGGCATCATTGCAGAGTCGGGCATCGTGGCGTATGTGGGGGCCAGGGGGTCTGGCACTGTACGCGGACCAGGCGTGGACGGGCGCAGATGAGCTTGCCTTAGGCGCACTTTCGGCGCGCCAGCGGCATGTCCGCTGTGCGACCGTGCAGCGGACACCATGTATGGGGAGGAGGGAGGGAGGAGAAGCAGGGGCGTAGGAGTCGGGAGGAAGGGGCAGCGAAGGGACAGTCAGGAGGGGTGGGGCGGCAGGGGGTGCAGCAGCAGTAACAGGAGCGGTGGAGGGCACGGGGCAAAGGCAAGAATCCCGGGGCACACAGAAGAGAAAACAGAGCACAGATCAGGGGGCAAACAGTGACAATGGCAAAATGGGGCACATCTAAGGGGGCACACAGTGACAATGACAAAACGGGGCACAGCTCAAGGGGCACACAGTGACAATGAAAACATGGGGCAAAGCTCAGGGGGCACACAGAGAAACTATGGGGCACAGATCAGTTGGCTCAGAACTAACCTTAGCAGTGACAGGAGCAGGACACACAGGTGGTGCTGTGCGGAGGCGGAGCGACCTCCCAACAGGGTCAATGATAGCTCATCTCACCGGGCAGCGACCGCCATATATATGGGGAGGAGGGAGGGAGGAGAAGCAGGGAGGCGGGAGTCGGGAGGAAGGGGCAGCGAATGGGTGGTCAGGGGGGGCGGGCTGCAGGGGGTGCAGCGGTGGGAGCGGTGGACGGCACAGGGCAAGGGCAAGAATCCTGGGGCACAGATCAGGGAGAAAACAGTGACAATGGCAAAACGGGGCACAGCTCAGGGGCACACAGTGAGAATGGAAAAAACGGGGCAAAGCTCAGGGGGCACACAGAGAAACAAAGGGGCACAGATCAGGTGGCTCAGACCTAACCTTAGCAGCGGCAGGAGCAGGACGCGCTGGCCGTGCTGAGCGGAGGGGGAGCGACCTCCCAACAGGGTCAAGGGTCGCTCACCTCACTGTGCAGCGGTTGCCATATATGGGGAGGAGGGAGGGAGAAGAAGCAGGGAGGCGGGAGTTGGGAGGAAGGGGCAGCGAATGGGCGGTAAGGGGAGCAGTGCCGCAGGTGTTGTAGTGGCGGGAATGGGAGCAGTGGACGGCACGTGGGCAAGGGCAAGAATCCCAGGGCACAGAGAAGAGAAAACGGGGCACAGCTCAGGGGGCACACAGTGGCAATAACAAAACAGGGCACTGCTCAGGGGGCACACAGTGACAATAAAAAACGGGGCAAAGCTCAGGGGGCACACAGAGAAACAACGGGGCACAGATGGTGCTGTGCGGAGGGGAAGCGACCTCCCAACAGGGTCAAGGGTCGCTCAACTCACCGTGCAGTGGCCGCCATATATGGGGAGGAGGGAGGGAGGAGAAGCAAGGAGGTGGGAGTTGGGAGGAAGGGTCAGCGAATAGGCGCTAAGGGGGGCCGGAGCCCCAGGGGGTGCAGCGGTAGGAACGGGAGCGGTGGACGGCACAGGGCAAGGACAAGAATCCCGGGGCACACAGAAGAGAAAATGGGACTCAGATCAGGGGGCACACAGTAACAATCTCAAAACAGGGCACAGCTTAGGGGGCACAGAGTGACAATGACAAAATGGGTCACAGCTCAGGGGGCACACAGTGACAATGAAAAAATGGGGCAAAGCTCAGGGGGCACACAGAGAAACAATGGGGCACAGATCAGGTGGCTCAGAACTAACCTCAGCAGCGGCAGGAGCAGGACGCACAGGCGGTGCTGTGCGGAGGGGGAGCGACCTCCCAACAGGATCAAGGGTTGCTCACCTCATTGTGCAGCGGCGGCCATATATGGGGAGGAGGGAGGGAAGAGAAACAGGGAGGCGGGAGTCGGGAGGAAGGGGCAGCGAATGGGCGGTAAGGGGAGCGGTGCCGCAGGTGTTGTAGCGGCAGGAATGGGAGCAGTGGACGGCACGGGGGCAAGGGCAAGAATCCTGGGGCACACAGAAGAGAAAACAGGGCACATATCGGGTGCACACAGTGACAATGCCAAAACGGGGCACAGCTCAGGGGGCACACAGTGACAATGACAAAACGGGGCACAGCTCAGGGAGCACACAGTGACAATGAGAAAATGGGGCAAAGCTCAGGGGGCACACAGAGAAATAATTGGGCACAGATCAGGTGGCTCAGAACTAACCTTAGCGCGGCAGGAGCAGGATGCACAAGCGGTGCTGAGCGGATGGGGAGCGACCTCCCAACAGGGTCAAGGGTCGCTCACCTTACTGTGCAGTGGCCTTCATATATGGGGAGGAGGGAGAGAGGAGAAGCAGGGAGGCTGCAGTTGGAAGGAAAGGGCAGCGAAAGGGCTGTCAGGGGGGCGGGGCTGCAAGGGGTACAGTGGCAGGAACAGGAGCGGTAGACAGCACAGGGGCAAGGGCAAGGATCCCGGGGCACACAGAAGAGAAAACAGGGCACAGATCAGGGGACACACAGTGACAATGGCAAAACTGGGCACAGCTCAGGGGGCACACAGTGACAATGAAAACATGGGGCAAAGCTCAGGGGGCACACAGAGAAACAATTGGGCACAGATCAAGTGGCTCAGAACTAACCTTAGCACGGCAGGAGCAGGATGCACAAGCCGTGCTGTGCGGAGGGGGAGTGACCTCCCAACAGGGTCAAGGGTCGCTCACCTTACTGTGCAGCGGCTGCCATATATGGGGTGGAGGAAAGGTGGAGAAGCAGGGAGGCTGCAGTTGAAAGGAAGGGGCAGCGAAAGGGCAGTCGGGGGGCAGGCTGCAAGGGGTGCAGAGGCAGGAACGGGAGCGGTAGACAGCTAAGTATGGGCAAAATTTGCGAATTCGCATTCCGCGAATTCGTGCGAAACCGAACTCGCAATTCGCAAAATCTGCGAATTCATGCGAATTTGCGAATTTGTTGGTTTTTGCGTGTTCGCAAGGGTTTTTGTCAGTTCGCGAGGGTTTTTTACAAGTTCGGGAACGTGAACTTACTTGTGTAGTCGCAACGGTCGCAACCATGTTGTTTCTACGTGTCCAGCCTGTTTGCGACCCTGTGGTTCATCACGGCCACCCTCCGGTTCATCACTGCCACCCTCTGGTTCATCACTTTCACCCTCTGGTTCACCACTGCCACCATCTGGTTCATCACAGCACCCTCTGGTTCACCACTGCCACCCTCTGGTTCATCACAGCACTCTCTGGTTCACCACTGTCACCCTCAGGTTCACCACTGCCACCCTCTGGTTCATCACAGCACCCTCTGGTTCACCACTGTCACCCTCTGGTTCACCCCTGTCACCCTCTGGTTCACCCCTGCCACCCTCTGGTTCTTCACAGCACCCTCTGGTTCACCACTGTCACCCTCTGGTTCACCCCTGTCACCCTCTGGTTCATCACAGCACTCTCTGATTCACCACTGCCACCCTCTGGTTCACCCCTGCTACCCTCTGGTTCACCACTGCCACCCTCTGGTTCATCACAGCACCCTCTGGTTCACCACTGTCACCCTCTGGTTCACCCCTGTCACCCTCTGGTTCATCATGGCACTCTCTGGTTCACTACTGCCACCCTCTGGTTCACCCCTGCCACCCTCTGGTTCAGCACTGTCGCCCTCTGGTTCACCACTGCCAACCTGTGGTTCACCACTGCCACTCTCTGGGTCACCACTGTCACCCTCTGGTTCACTACTGCCACCCTCTGGTTCATCACAGCGCCCTCTGGTTCACCACTGCCACCTTCTGTTTCAAGACTGCCACTCTCTGGTTCACCACTGTCACTCTCTGGTTCATCACTGCCACCCTCTGGTTCATTACTGCCACCCTCTGGTTCACCACTGCCACCCTCTGGATCATCACTGCCACCCTCTGGTTCATCACTGCCACCCTCTGGTTTGCCACAGCCACCCTCTGGATCATCACTGTCCCCCTCTGGTTCATCACAGCACCCTCTGGTTCACCAGTACCACCCTCTGGTTCATCACTGCCACCCTCTGGTTCATTACTGCCACCCTCTGGTTCGCCACTGCCACCCTCGGGATCATCATTGTCCCCCTCTGGTTCATCACTGCCACCCTCTGGTTCATCATAGCACCCTCTGGTTCACCAGTGCCACCCTCTGGTTCATCACTGCCACCCTCTGGTTGATCACTGCCACCCTCTGGTTCAAGACTGCCACCCTCTGGTTCATCACTGCACTCCTCTGGTTGATCACAGCACCCTCTGGTTCACCACTGCCACCCTCTGGTTCATCCCTGCCACCCTCTGGTTCATCCCTGCCACCCTCTGGTTCATCACTGCCACCCTCTGGTTCATCACAGCACCCTCTGGTTCACCACTGTAGATTATGGGGGGAAGCACACCTGCCCAGCCTCAACTGAGATGAATTAATTTGGGGCTGGTTAATGTGTCACTGAATTTGAGCTTCAAGTCTCGCACCTGCTTCCTTAGCTGTAAGTGCTTCCTGTTGCAGTTTAATTTTTTTTACAGGAGCATTGTGCCATACTTGTAACTATTCTCTGACCCTGCTTTGAGGGTCAGAGCAGGGTCAGAGAATAGTTGCAAATAGGCAACTGAACTTTGGAGGGGCCCCTCAGGAAGCACTACAGGGAATGGTTACAAATTAGCTTGAACTTTTGCACCTGCTCAGTGCTTTCAGATTTGCGAAATTCGTTTTTCTGCATTTTCGCAAGATTCGCGGGGCGCAAATTTGCGCTAAATCGAACTCGCAATCCGCGAATTTGTGCAAATGAGCGGATTGGTTTTTTTTTGCTTGTTCGCAGGGTTTTGCGTCTTCGCAAGCCGCTTGAAGCGCAACGACCGCGAAGTTACCCATGCAGTCGTACATGGGCGTGGACATCTTGTGCGCGTTGCGTATTTCCAGTTCCAGGCGCTATTGGCAATCTTGCGTTGTGTGCGGTGCGCTATTACGAGTTTGCCTGTGTTTTTGCGTGCTCGCGGGGAAAATATTGCACGAACTTACCAGTGTGGTCCTCTATGGACGCGGCCATCTTGTTTTTCAATATAGAAAAACAGTGGTCCTGGTTAGGATACGACTTATATACTATGTCCAGTATCTAACACATCAAATTAGTACCCACCACAAATTCATTCGTCATACATGAAACAGTTGAAGTAATATATATACATTAAACCAAATATATGTTTTATATGCATTTATTTATGCATAGTTCGTATTGACGCAATATTACTTTTGCGAGCTTTGAGCTTATATCCAAAAACATGAAAAAACACATAAAGACTAAAATGCAATTGTATAGTCATTACATTTCAATGTGCTCTCAGAAGAAAGGAAAGGGAAGGTGTGCAAGTTGTGAGGGACCGGGTAAAGGTGGTGTGACTGGTTTAAGAACATCACGTAGAAATCAAGATGCCTTTACAATCGTTAGGTACATGGTTCCAAAAATGCATCTAACATAGGTTTAAATTCATTAATTTCTTTGTGTCCTATGTTGTGCTCGAGTAGCGTAGTCTACGTTTCGACCCCAATACGCTGTAAGGGTGACTGTAGCCTCATGACGGGGTCTTCATCAGGACTGAAAGTTGTGAGAGCCTACAAAAATAGTAAGGGAATGCATTACCTCTATATTGTGGATCGGCGGGTGCGTTTGGTTCAGTATTTATTCAGTGAAAAAATTAATTATTGTTTACATACATGATCAGGACGGTAAGGATCTTTGCCGTCTGGGAATGGGCATGGTAGTGCTCCTGGGAAATCTGTTAAAAAATTGATAGAGACTGGAATTCAGTCGCTAGCTAGCCCAAGCTGCTAGGTAAGGAAAGCTCATGGCTGAGAGGGGAACTTACTTGTGGAACTGCTCCTGACAATTATAAACGAGTTGCTCCAGGCTTACGTCCTGTTATTCATAGTTGTTGGGCGCGCTGTGTGGAAAGATATTCAGAAAATGAATAACCCCACGGAATGTTGACTATCGTTTGTTAAGAGAAAAAACAATTAACTGCCTAGAAAAACGCTCAGAAGCGCTACAATGGTAAAAGAACTCCTTTAAAAACAGATGAATCCTGTGCGCTTGAACGCGCTAAGCATAAGTGAAGAATCAACCCAGAATCAGTATCTTAGGCAGACATACGTTTGTAGTCTGTTGTTTAAATTGGAAATAAACTAAGCACTGCCGGGCGTGCACGCTAAGAGTTAAATAATCAAAGTCGGGTGACAGCAAGACTTATTTCAAATGTGCCGCTTATGGTCCGACCTCAGGGGTACAGGGCTGGGAGGTAGACTAAACAATAGCAGGCATGCACGCTGAGGGTTAGATCTTCAGAGTCGGGTGACAGCAAGACTTACTTCAATCGTGCCGCTCATGGTCCGACCTCTGGGGTTCTGGGCTTGGAATGAACAACTCGCGGTGCAGCCGCTGAATGATAGTTGGGTTGGAGGCTCGACTTCAAAGGGCCAATCACTGTAGAGATGGGGCTTAAAGCGCCGGGCTCTTCTAACGCGTCCTGCGTGAGGGAGGGACTCTCTACAAAGAGCGTCTAGTAGAGTTGTAAGGGAATGTCTGTGAAGTGTCACTGTGACCACGGTGGAAAATATCCATATTGTTGACAAGTAGGTATGAGCAAATCCCACATGGTTTTACTGTGACTGCATTTAAAAATAAACAACAAATAGTACATTATTTGAAGACAGGAAGAACAATTCACACAAATCAAAGATTACAGGGAAAATTAGTGGTTATTATTGGATGTCATTGAGGAACACAGTTAAGATATCTCTCTTCCCATTGGATGGTGTAAATCAATGTTAATGTTGTAAATTACCACTCAATGCTATCTCAGTGTTAGCAGCCACTTGGATTTGTCTAAGAGTAGTTTGGTCATATGGAGAGACAGGGTTTGGCCAAGTGGTCCCAAATGGAATATGTACAAAGGAAAACATGGTTGATTATTCAGAATGTCAAATCGCCTAGTTTGGCAAGAGGTCATTCTGGGTTTAGTCCAGCCATTTGTGCAAAATTGGCATCCATTTCATTGAGTCCATGGCTCACAGTTTTCAATAGGTGCATCCATTTGCATTCTCTGATGTTCATTATAGAGTTCACATTCCCCCCACGTGGTCCCAGAGAGATCTTTTCCAGGACTAACCATCTCAGTGATTCTGGAGTGTGGTTATGTTCCTTGAAGTGTTCCACAAGGGGTGCTCCAACTGTAGAGCATCGGATTCTGCTGGAATGCTGGAAAATTCGTTTTTTTACTTTCTGTTTAGTCTGTCCGACGTACATCAAATTGCAGGGGCATAGAATGGCGCAAATGACTCCACTTGTGTTGCAGTTTGTGAAAGATTTGAGATCTATGGTCAGTTCATTGTACATCAATTGTTTAGTTTCCCAGCATGTTTGACATGCTTTGCATGTTGTACATTTGAAATGGCCCACTACATCGGGGAGATTCCACATCCGTTGTATAGTAGGTGCTGCAGGGCTATCCAACATTGAACGTACTACATGGTCCTTTATGCTTTTCGCTTTTTTGAAAGCATGCATAGGAGGGTCCGGGCTGTCTAGAGTGTCTGCGATAAGGTTCCAGTGTCTGTTCACTATTTTGCGTATTGCATTGCTCTTAGTGCAAAATGTAGTTACACAGATCATCCGTGATTTTGGGAGGTTCCGTGTCTTTGGTATCAGAAGAGATGATCGATCTTGGTACCAAGCTCTTTTCCGTGATCTTTTTACCAGGCGTTGCGGGTATCCCCTGTCCACCAAACGGTTGATTAGGTCATCTGATTCCTTAAAAAAGTCCTCTTTGAGGGAACAATTCCTCCGTAGACGGAGGAATTGACCAAAAGGTAGATTGTCTCTCAGGGCCCTTGTGTGGTGACTGGTATACCTCAAAAGTGAATTCCGCTCAGATGGTTTCCTAAAGAGGGTGGTATAGAGGTGATCCTTGTCCACTTTGATAGTGATATCGAGGAAGTCGATGGATTCTGTGCTCATTGTCATGGTGAACTTTATATCTTCTGATTGGGTATTCAACCATACTAGGAATGCATGTAGAGAGCCTTCATCCCCTGTCCAAATCATCAGGACATCGTCAATGTATCGATGCCAGGTGGAGATCATGTCACGATAAGGGTTGGTTGCTGCCAATATACATTCATGTTCATATTCAGACATATAAAGAATCGCCAGGTCCGGTGCGAATGCAGCACCCATAGCGACTCCCTTGCTCTGGATGAAGAATTTGTTTTGGAAAATAAAGTAATTTTTGGTCATTGCAATTTCAAGTAAGTCCACTATAAATTCAGTGGGGACTGTGGCCGGTTGCTCTCGTCTTTCAAGAACTCTCTTGATACAGTTCAATGCAGGTCTCTGGGGTATGCTGGTGTAGAGTGAAATAATATCCATTGTCACCAGGATTTGATTGGTCTTGTTGAAAGGTGTTTGATCTATGAAATTGATGACTTGCATAGTATCTCTGAGGTAAGTAGGGGTGGCCTCAGCAAGTGGCTTTAAGAAAACATCAACATATTTACATAATGGTTCAAGAAGTGATCCACATCCAGAAATGATAGGGCGTCCAGGTGGTTTGAGTGGGTTCTTGTGGACTTTTGGTAGTACATAAATTGTAGGTGTCCTTGGTTGTTCCACGTTGAGGTATAGTAGTTCTTTGTTCGTAATAAAGCCTAACTCTAGGGCTTGTTTGGTAAGTGTTTGGATCTCCTTTCTGATTCCCGGGGTCGGGTCACCCATCACTGGTCTGTAGCTGATGCCATCCATCAGTTGGGAATGGATTTCCGATTTGTAATCCTCTGTGTTGAGCATGACAATGGATCCCCCCTTGTCCGCTGGTTTAATTACTATGGACTTGTTATTCTTAAGGGAGTCCAGTGCTGTCTTTTCACCTGCTGTGATGTTGTATTTCACATATGACTTCTCATTGTTGGCAAAAAAGTTTCTTAGTCTGGCCAGACCAACAAGCAGGTGAGATTCCAACCCGAGGACCACGGGGAGAGAACCACCAGGAGGAAGACCTACAGGTGGTAGTGCCGAGGATTAATCCAAACACCAGCCCCATCATTAACCTTTCCAATTATACACTAACACAGGATGAATCAAACATACTCTGCAAGGGACTATCATTTGTACCTACATCACATCCGAATCGGTTTAATTTACAAGCAGAATTAACTGGATTCTTCAGAAAACTTAGACTAAGAAACTTTTTTGCCAACAAACCCACAGCGACCGCTACTGCCTTTACCAATCTACGACCACCCTCTACCTTCATGCCAAGTATGGCTTCCGTATCACACTAAATATTGACCTATGAAAGTGTGGTTTTGAGGGATGTACTCAAAGTACTAAATGAGAAGTCATATGTGAAATACAACATCACAGCAGGTGAAAAGACAGCACTGGACTCCCTTAAGAATAACAAGTCCATAGTAATTAAACCAGCGGACAAGGGGGGATCCATTGTCATGCTCAACACAGAGGATTACAAATCGGAAATCCATTCCCAACTGATGGATGGCATCAGCTACAGACCAGTGATGGGTGACCCGACCCCGGGAATCAGAAAGGAGATCCAAACACTTACCAAACAAGCCCTAGAGTTAGGCTTTATTACGAACAAAGAACTACTATACCTCAACGTGGAACAACCAAGGACACCTACAATTTATGTACTACCAAAAGTCCACAAGAACCCACTCAAACCACCTGGACGCCCTATCATTTCTGGATGTGGATCACTTCTTGAACCATTATGTAAATATGTTGATGTTTTCTTAAAGCCACTTGCTGAGGCCACCCCTACTTACCTCAGAGATACTATGCAAGTCATCAATTTCATAGATCAAACACCTTTCAACAAGACCAATCAAATCCTGGTGACAATGGATATTATTTCACTCTACACCAGCATACCCCAGAGACCTGCATTGAACTGTATCAAGAGAGTTCTTGAAAGACGAGAGCAACCGGCCACAGTCCCCACTGAATTTATAGTGGACTTACTTGAAATTGCAATGACCAAAAATTACTTTATTTTCCAAAACAAATTCTTCATCCAGAGCAAGGGAGTCGCTATGGGTGCTGCATTCGCACCGGACCTGGCGATTCTTTATATGTCTGAATATGAACATGAATGTATATTGGCAGCAACCAACCCTTATCGTGACATGATCTCCACCTGGCATCGATACATTGACGATGTCCTGATGATTTGGACAGGGGATGAAGGCTCTCTACATGCATTCCTAGTATGGTTGAATACCCAATCAGAAGATATAAAGTTCACCATGACAATGAGCACAGAATCCATCAACTTCCTCGATATCACTATCAAAGTGGACAAGGATCACCTCTATACCACCCTCTTTAGGAAACCATCTGAGCGGAATTCACTTTTGAGGTATACCAGTCACCACACAAGGGCCCTGAGAGACAATCTACCTTTTGGTCAATTCCTCCGTCTACGGAGGAATTGTTCCCTCAAAGAGGACTTTTTTAAGGAATCAGATGACCTAATCAACCGTTTGGTGGACAGGGGATACCCGCAACGCCTGGTAAAAAGATCACGGAAAAGAGCTTGGTACCAAGATCGATCATCTCTTCTGATACCAAAGACACGGAACCTCCCAAAATCACGGATGATCTGTGTAACTACATTTTGCACTAAGAGCAATGCAATACGCAAAATAGTGAACAGACACTGGAACCTTATCGCAGACACTCTAGACAGCCCGGACCCTCCTATGCATGCTTTCAAAAAAGCGAAAAGCATAAAGGACCATGTAGTACGTTCAATGTTAGATAGCCCTGCAGCACCTACTATACAACGGATGTGGAATCTCCCCGATGTAGTGGGCCATTTCAAATGTACAACATGCAAAGCATGTCAAACATGCTGGAAAACTAAACAATTGATGTACAATGAACTGACCATAGATCTCAAATCTTTCACAAACTGCAACACAAGTGGAGTCATTTACGCCATTCTATGCCCCTGCAATTTGATGTACGTCGGACAGACTAAACAGAAAGTAAAAAACCGAATTTTCCAGCATTCCAGCAGAATCCGATGCTCTACAGTTGGAGCACCCCTTGTGGAACACTTCAAGGAACATAACCACACTCCAGAATCACTGAGATGGTTAGTCCTGGAAAAGATCTCTCTGGGACCACGTGGGGGGAATGTGAACTCTATAATGAACATCAGAGAATGCAAATGGATGCACCTATTGAAAACTGTGAGCCATGGACTCAATGAAATGGATGCCAATTTTGCACAAATGGCTGGACTAAACCCAGAATGACCTCTTGCCAAACTAGGCGATTTGACATTCTGAATAATCAACCATGTTTTCCTTTGTACATATTCCATTTGGGACCACTTGGCCAAACCCTGTCTCTCCATATGACCAAACTACTCTTAGACAAATCCAAGTGGCTGCTAACACTGAGATAGCATTGAGTGGTAATTTACAACATTAACATTGATTTACACCATCCAATGGGAAGAGAGATATCTTAACTGTGTTCCTCAATGACATCCAATAATAACCACTAATTTTCCCTGTAATCTTTGATTTGTGTGAATTGTTCTTCCTGTCTTCAAATAATGTACTATTTGTTGTTTATTTTTAAATGCAGTCACAGTAAAACCATGTGGGATTTGCTCATACCTACTTGTCAACAATATGGATATTTTCCACCGTGGTCACAGTGACACTTCACAGACATTCCCTTACAACTCTACTAGACGCTCTTTGTAGAGAGTCCCTCCCTCACGCAGGACGCGTTAGAAGAGCCCGGCGCTTTAAGCCCCGTCTCTACAGTGATTGGCCCTTTGAAGTCGAGCCTCCAACCCGACTATCATTCAGCGGCTGCACCGCGAGTTGTTCATTCCAAGCCCAGAACCCCAGAGGTCGGACCATGAGCGGCACGATTGAAGTAAGTCTTGCTGTCACCCGACTCTGAAGATCTAACCCTCAGCGTGCATGCCTGCTATTGTTTAGTCTACCTCCCAGCCCTGTACCCCTGAGGTCGGACCATAAGCGGCACATTTGAAATAAGTCTTGCTGTCACCCGACTTTGATTATTTAACTCTTAGCGTGCACGCCCGGCAGTGCTTAGTTTATTTCCAATTTAAACAACAGACTACAAACGTATGTCTGCCTAAGATACTGATTCTGGGTTGATTCTTCACTTATGCTTAGCGCGTTCAAGCGCACAGGATTCATCTGTTTTTAAAGGAGTTCTTTTACCATTGTAGCGCTTCTGAGCGTTTTTCTAGGCAGTTAATTGTTTTTTCTCTTAACAAACGATAGTCAACATTCCGTGGGGTTATTCATTTTCTGAATATCTTTCCACACAGCGCGCCCAACAACTATGAATAACAGGACGTAAGCCTGGAGCAACTCGTTTATAATTGTCAGGAGCAGTTCCACAAGTAAGTTCCCCTCTCAGCCATGAGCTTTCCTTACCTAGCAGCTTGGGCTAGCTAGCGACTGAATTCCAGTCTCTATCAATTTTTTAACAGATTTCCCAGGAGCACTACCATGCCCATTCCCAGACGGCAAAGATCCTTACCGTCCTGATCATGTATGTAAACAATAATTAATTTTTTCACTGAATAAATACTGAACCAAACGCACCCGCCGATCCACAATATAGAGGTAATGCATTCCCTTACTATTTTTGTAGGCTCTCACAACTTTCAGTCCTGATGAAGACCCCGTCATGAGGCTACAGTCACCCTTACAGCGTATTGGGGTCGAAACGTAGACTACGCTACTCGAGCACAACATAGGACACAAAGAAATTAATGAATTTAAACCTATGTTAGATGCATTTTTGGAACCATGTATCTAACGATTGTAAAGGCATCTTGATTTCTACGTGATGTTCTTAAACCAGTCACACCACCTTTACCCGGTCCCTCACAACTTGCACACCTTCCCTTTCCTTTCTTCTGAGAGCACATTGAAATGTAATGACTATACAATTGCATTTTAGTCTTTATGTGTTTTTTCATGTTTTTGGATATAAGCTCAAAGCTCGCAAAAGTAATATTGCGTCAATACGAACTATGCATAAATAAATGCATATAAAACATATATTTGGTTTAATGTATATATATTACTTCAACTGTTTCATGTATGACGAATGAATTTGTGGTGGGTACTAATTTGATGTGTTAGATACTGGACATAGTATATAAGTCGTATCCTAACCAGGACCACTGTTTTTCTATATTGACATTCGGACCCCGGTCCTGGAGTTTTTAGGGTCTACCCCTTTCTTACTCCATCTTGTTTTTCATTCATTGCTATGGTTTTTGGACATGCTACCTTTCTATCCATTTTACATATTTGTAATACTATGTTTTTCTGAACTTTTTTTGCATTTTTTTGCTTATTATCTGTCTCCACAATTCCCTACATCTATATTTTGTGTATTTTTTACCTTTTTGTTACTTTATTACCTACTTTATTCCTTTCGCTCTCTCTCTTATTTTTTTCACACCTATTCTTCTTTCCTTTTTCTTGTGCCCAGGACAATGGCAAAGGGAGCTGACAAGGGCAAGGGGAAGGACCCAGCACCCTGTACCCGGCTCCCTTGCGGGCATTTGAGGGGGGAGGAAGTCCAGGCCAGGGAGATCTTCTCTGCGGTGGAGGTGGCCCCCTTGATGGTTTTCGTCCAAGTTCCCCTCCCTAAGACCGTGGCAGCAGGTGGGTGGATTGCCTCCGGGAGCGTCGCCAGCTGTGGGAGAAGGTGTGCCGGGGCATGTGAAAGGAGTCTGTGGTCCGGCGCACCTACCAGCAAGCGACGCACCGGTGGACTGACATACTGGACCGGGAGCATGACATGCTCGACCTGCTAGGATTGGAGATCCCTGGCCTTGGTAAGTAGCTATTTAATAACTGCTTTTTTTTCTTTTGCTCTGTTATAATGCTAATCTATTTTTTTCCTGAAGAGTACGAATGCTGCTGATTCGCTTACATTGCAGGTAAATTAATCTTTAAATAGCTTCTGTCATTGCAGGTGCTCGCCTGGTTATTGGCGTTGCTACTATGCTTACTTGTTTTCAACTTTTTACTCATTTGAGTGCATTACTGCGTAATGGTAGAGACAGTAGACTCAAGTCTAGTCCTTCTTTGTACTCCTGCTGCTGCCACTTTGAAGAGATAATGGTGGATTGATACGTTGAGTATATTATTTATTACTTGTTATAGGACATTTGTTAGTGGTCTGCAATCATGATGATGGACTGTGTCTGTCACGCAACGTCTTGTGCTGCTGAGTGATGGCAGTCGTAGTAGAACCTTTTTGTTGTTGGTGTAGTTAGTGAATTAGATAACTTTCCTATTAGACGGTCTGCGAATCCTGCAATACTGCACTACTATCCTCCTAGTTGACCAGATCAGATGCAATTGTTGTTAATTTGTTTCCCCGACATAATTTTAGATTGTGTTCAAAGAAATCAAATATTTCCCAAAAAAAATCATCCATGTTGTGTTTCTTTATTTCATGTTCACCAGCACCTCCCAGGGGCAAGGCGCCGGCAGCGAGTGAGACTCCAGTGGAAGAAGAAGGACATGATTAAGGGTGGGCGTAAAATCCGTTTCGCGGGCGAATTTGCAGATTTTCTGCGATTTCGTGATTTGCTAATCTCGCGAAATCGCGGTAAAATCCGCAAATCATCGCTGATGAATTTTCAGCCAAGCAAGGGTTACAGCAGCAGGTGCAAAAGTTGAACCTAATTTCTTTGTAACCTTTTACAAAAGGGTTACAAACAAATTAACTTCAACTTGGACACCTGCTGCTAATTGCTTCCTGGCGCCTCGTTGCCTACTTGCAACTATTCTCTGACCCTGACCCTTGAAGCAGGGTCAGAGAATAGTTACAAGTAGGCAACGAGGCACCTGTCCAAGGAATTAAACCTCATCAGGAAGCACTTACAGATATAAAAAACAGGAAGAAGGGAGAGGATGGCAAATACACCCATTTTGAGTTGTCAGGAGGGGTTAAACTAAAAGAGACCTTTGCAGCACAACTTTCATATGCATTTTGCTAAAAATAAAAAGCTGTATGTTCTGTAGGTTCAACTCAGGAATCTGGCCCTTCAGAGAACCGGCCTCTCTTTCTTTCTCTCGTTCTCTCTCTCCCTCTCTCTTTCCCTCTCTTTCTCTCTCTCTATCTATCTATCTATCTATCTATCTATCTATCTCTCTCTCCCTCTCCCACAAACGACTGCATGGGTAACTTCGCTATGCAAGCGGCTCGCGAAGACGCAAAAAGGCCCGCGAACATGCAAAAAACCCCGCTAACACGCAAAAAACCCTGCGAACACACAAAAAAACAAAAATCCGCGAATTCGCACAAATTCGCGAATTTTGCGGATTGCGAATTTACAAATCCGCAAATTCGCGGATCGCGAATTCACAAAATTCGCCCATGCTTAGACATGATCAGTCCCTTGCAGGCTCTTCTGCTGGCCCCAGTAAGTTGTTCTATTGTTATATTAATACTTATACTTCCTTAACTTTTACAGCTCCTATTCATTACAAACTGTTTCATAATAATTCTATGTTTTACAAAATAGTCTTTGATCTTCTTCTAATGTAGACTACTTTCTACATTCTTATCCTGCCTCTACCATCACTCTCTGTGCTACTACTATTTACGATTATGAGTCGGTCTGTGTAGGTAGCTAAGCTTGCCCAGTCGGCAAACGGTGTGAAACAAAACTCTGATCCAGCAATAGCTCTAGGCACTGAGTGCAGTCCTCCGGGTTGCCCTTGCTGTCTATTCCAGTCTTCTTAATGTAAGTGCTTTGACAATTTCCAACAACAAAATGTCATTGTTTACATCAAGTAAAAGGTACCAGTTGCCTTTTTGATTTGAGAGGAGCACATCCCATCCCGCTAGTGTTTTAGGGACTATTCTGCACACAAAGAAGTATGGACAAGAGAAATAGGACATTGTTGATGATAGGTGCAGTTCGACTTTCGACATAGCTCAGTCCGAACAGAAGTTGAACCCCCAATCCCCTGACCGACTATCTAGTGTGTCTGACCAATGATTTTACGACCCAGAAGAACAGAAGAAGACTACCGCCGAGTCCCGGCCTATCTGAGTCAAATTCAAATTCAAAAGACTTCATTCGGTTATATCACATAAATAACCATAAAAGTACAGATACAAACTTATGCAATCAATGAGTGTTAAAAAGACATTTAGAGAAATATAGGCACAATACATCATGATGAAATACATAATTATAGATTTTCGTGAATAAAAAACATTGTGTAATTTTGCGAGTGCGAGATTGTTGCTGCCCGCTGCACCTACATGTTCGCAATTGCGAACTCTCGCGATGCGTTGCCAAATTCCCGCGGGATCCCGCAGCAAAATCCAAAATGGCGCAGCACTCGCAAAATATCGAGAAAAACAACTCGGCAAACGCTGAATGACGGTAAGTGAACGCCGCACGCCACAATATTGTATCACCAAGAAAAAAAATCCGCGAGCGGAACGGATTTTCCGCCCATGCTTAGTTCCAGTAAGGGTAAAATTAAGGATTTGACCAGATGTTCGATATTTTATAGCGTACAACTTTTACTTCTAGCATCCTTGGTTGAAAGATTAACTATATCATCATGGGGGTTATTAGAGTTAGATCCGATTTTCTCGGAATGTGTAAGTCTGTTTTTCCTGACCTCAGAAGGCTTGGCCGTAAAGTTAAAAGGAGCAATTTTAGGCTTTTTAGTACGCCCCCCTTTCTGCTGGTTATCTCCTCACTTACGCTTTAATTTATGGCCAATATCCGACATGTGATCAGATATATTAGATTCAATGAGTTGATTATTATCCAATTGCGGGGGTTTAATGGGGGCAGGATGGGCTCTAGGAAAAACCATGAAGGAATCATGATTAGCATCAACCTCACTGGAGTCTAGTATGATCGATAGATCCTGTTGCTGTTGAGGTGTAGCATCAAACTGAGAACTAATGATAACCGGTTGTTGCTCTTGGGAGGGTATTAAGGCAATCCCCCGAGGGAGGATCTTCTCAAAAACATGGGATCAAGTGATAAGCGACATTCAGTTAAGGCTATCTCCTTCTCCACAGAGGAAGCAGCCCTTTTGATAAATGCATCTAAAGTGCCAGATATACTTCTATTACCTCCTCTATTTCCCTGCTTTTTCCCTCTCATATTTTTTGAAGACATTGTCTTCCACAAGAGACGGTCAGTATACCTAGATTTAAAATTAGAGGAGTCACTGATTAATATCAGTAATATAGACAGATTAAAATTACAATTACACACGAATATAAAGTCTTACTGTGATATAAATGAAAATAGGGTGGCCCAGTCCAGTCTCTTCCTGCCTCTGACGGCCACAGACGGCCCGCCCTTTGCCCGGGCTTAGCCAGGCGACGCCCACGCGCGTCCAGCGACGCGGAGGAAGCTCTGCTCCTTTGAGCGCCTCCAGGCACGGGAGTGGTGGTAGGTGGGTGGGACAATGGCGCTAGGGCTCCTGGAGGCTGTAGTCCCCCCCTCGGCGGCCGCGTAGGTGTATCAGGCGGTGGCGGCGGGAGACTTGCCTTTTACAGCCCACAACACTGGCGATGTTCCTGGCAGCGTCCGGGTAGTGACAGAGTTTGCCTCCCACAGCAGCAAAGCAGCAAAGCAGGGAAGGTAATTTTGCCCCAAACACGTAAATGCTGTGATTTTTACAGAGCTCCCGCTCCACCGAGGGAGCTCTGCTCCATTGAGTGCCTCCGGGCGCGGGAGTGGTGGTAGGTGGGCGGGACAATAGCGCTAGGGCTTCTGGAGGCTGTAGTCCCCCCCCTCGATGGCCGCGTAGGTGTATCAGGTGGCGGGGGAGACTTGCCTCTTACAGCCCACAACACTGGCGATGTTCCTGGCAGCGTCCGGGTGGTGACAGAGTTCGCCTCCCACAGCAGCAAAGCAGGGAAGGTAATTTGGCCCCAAACACGTAGACGCTGTGATTTTTACAGAGCTCCCGCTCCACCGAGGGAGCTCTGCTCCTTTGAGCGCCTCCGGGCGCTGGAGTGGTGGTAGGTGGGCGGGACAATGGCGCTAGGGCTTCTGGAGGCTGTAGCCCCCCCCCTCGGCGGCCGCATAGGTGTATCAGGCAGCGGCGGGGGAGACTTGCCTCTTACAGCCCACAACACTGGCGATGTTCCTGGCAGCGTACGGGTGGTGACAGAGTTCGCCTCCCACAGCAGCAAAGCAGGGAAGGTAATTTGGCCCCAAACACGTAAACGCTGTGATTTTTACAGAGCTCCCGCTCCACCGAGGGAGCTCTGCTCCTTTGAGCGCCTCCGGGCGCGGGAGTGGTGGTAGGTGGGCGGGACAATGGTGCTAGGGCTTCTGGAGGCTGTAGTCCCCCCCTCGGCCGCTGCGTAGGTGTATCAGGCGGCGGCGGGGGAGACTTGCCTCTTACAGCCCACAACACTGGCGATGTTCCTGGCAGCGTCCGGGTGGTGACAGAGTTCGCCTCCCACAGCAGCAAAGCAGCAAAGCAGGGAAGGAAATTTGGCCCCAAACACGTAAATGCTGTGATTTTTGAGTCACTGAAACATGATTGCCAAGTGCAGTAGTTCAAACCCTTCCGCTCAATCACTCGTGAACAAAAACCACACAGTGTTTGTTAGTTTTAACGTTTTATTTTCAATTAAGAAATTTAAAAAAAATTCTTTTTTTTTAATAGCGTAGTATTCGGAGCGAGCAATGGTGATGGATGAAGATGACGTTAAAGTTTAAACAACATTCCCATGAATTAAATTACTATGACTCAAACTTAATAATAGTTAACAGACACATAAAGTTATTAGAATAACTGTGCTGGAGCCCCCACTTTCTTTAAAGTACTTAAAGTACTGCTGGTGATGACTTACTAGTAGTTGGTGAATCGTCTGGCAGAAGGGCAATGGAATCTTATTTCTGTAATGAGATAAATGGTGCACGTTAAGCAAGCATTCATCAGGTGTGATAAGAAGAAGTGTAGCATTTAATATATTAAGCATATAAAAGGTTAACACTTCCTCGGCAAAACCGTTACTTTTTTTCAATCCCAGTAATAAAAAATGTGTTATGTAACATTTTCTTCCATTACGAGACAAAATAGGGGGTTGTGTATGGCATCTGAAAATATGACATGTTTTTCCTAGACGTCACAACATCTGATGCGGCACAGATGACCACCAGTGCCGGGGCCAGCAGTGCAGAGGGGTCCACTCTGGATGTGGCGGCGCCAACAGGAGGAGCTGGTGGGGAAGACTCAGCGGCGGCGGACGGTGGTAAGTTATTATACTCCTTACTCATTTAAATGTTTGTGGGTAGGCTCGCAAAGGAGTGCATGATGTACTGTACAGTAGTACACAGTGCACTAGTATAAGTAGACTGTACTGTTAAGAACAGTTACTAATTTAGAACTACTTTTTGGGCTATCACGGAAAAGACAGTCAACCTTGACTTGTAATAGCATTAGCGGCGGTACTTCTCGGGTAACCAATGGCCCCCTCTATTTCACTTCAACTCAGCTGGCAAATTTTTATTGTGAAGCCATGTCATATCAGATGTAGTTTAGGGATGTGAAGAACGAAAAGTTAAAGAAGGGTTAAACGAAGGACGAGCGAGTCTTAATATTTATGACTGTAAATAATGGTTTTGTTGAATGCAATTCAAGATAAGAAGACAGCGGTTTCCAAAATATAATGAACCGGGTGTTAGTTGATTGTTGACAAAAATAAATGTTGGTACATTTGAGACATTAAGAAGAATCATAGATGTACTTTGGAAGCCTGGATGTTATCTTCTTTATCCTCATTGATAGCTGAGGTGTATGATGTAGTAGAGCAGACGCTGAGTGGATGAAGTATGGCCAGTGGCAGTGCCACCCCTATAGAAAAGTAAGACATTCCTATCCCCACCTGCATGTACTGCTTAAAGTACCGCGAGTCTGCATCATCATGGCCTGTGTCTGTATTTCTTGGGTGAAAGCTGAGTGAGCTGCCATTATGGCGGTTACCACAAGTTTACGTACCATTAATTTCCTTTGCAAAACAAGAGAAAAAAAGTAAAAAAGGCCTTTTTTTAGTACTCTCTGACTATGTATGTAGTAGTGAGTCCACCCATAGTGCTGCTAGTGGAATTCCTGAAACTCCTAGTAATGTCACAGGCTTACAAAAACGGCGGAAAGATTCATACAAAAATGTTATACTGTGTTTGCTACTTGATGGTGTTACTGAGTGTCAACTTTCTGTTGAAATATTTTGACTTTATGTTAAAGACTATTGGCTACAGTATTTTTCTTTCTTTCTTCATAGATGCTACTCCAAAAAAGCTCACCCGCAAGGAGATGGCTGTGGCCCGTAAGCTGGAGGCTATTTGTGCCGAGTATCCGCGGCTGTGGACTCGGGAGCATGAGAGACATCAACCAGTACATCCTCCTCCACTACCCCCGGGTCCACCATCCAGAAGCCTCCAGCCAAACGGAGCCATGGCCCGACAGCCTCCCGCTGCCGCCGCACAGCAGCAAAAACAACAGCGGCCCCCCCAGAGCCTGGATGGCACGTCTGGGCCGCCTCCGAAAGCGATTGGGCTACCTGGAGCGTTTGGGCGAAAAACATCAGCTCCAGCTCCAGGACCTCCGCAAAGAGCTGCGGGATGTGCAGCACCAGCTGTCCACACTACGCCACCGGAGGAAGTGACTGTCCCTTGCCCCTTTTTTAAAGACTGTTGAGGGGGTGGGAATTGGGTTTTTGGGAAAGGGGACTTTTGGATTTTTGAACATTGGTTTGGTTAGTGGGGGGGTGAGTTAGGGTAATTTATTTTATTTTTGTGACAACAACATCAATAATTTATATTTCTTAATAATTATATTTTTCATACCCAAACACAGTATACGTGCTCTTATTATTTTGTGTGGGGGTTGGCAGTGGTTACTGGACGTTTGGTTTCTTCAAACTTACCAGCTGGAAAGAAACATCTAGTCCTGAAATGTACCAAAATACAAGTAACCGAGTTAGTCAATTCAGTAGCCCTACTGCTGTACTTTACTAGTAGTACTGTCAGTCTCTGCTCTCCTCCCAACTTAGTCCTAGCCCATTATTCTACTATCTCTCCAATATGCTTATCTTACCTGTGATTTGTGTTTGAGAATCGGGGTAGCCCCAGGGCTGCCTGCATTGCAAATGGTGATTAAGGTTGGTTGTTGACTTGAATCCTCGACGGATGCAATATCATTGTTGTGCTGGTAGCAGTAGGGGTACACACTGGCAGTATCCCCATATGAAAAAAAAGGAAATGAAACATTGAGTGGCCTGAGCGTAGCATTAGAAACAGTACAATAGATCGTACGGTAGGGAACAGTGCCCTAAATTGTAGCCTAAGGAGTGCTAAATTAATGTAAATATAAGTAGTAGTTGCGTGGAGTTTGACTGCTATAAGAAATTAAGACAAAGGACACGTCATCAACGTAACGTAAGCATTAAGCAATTGATTGTTCAAGTCGTGTAGGAGGAGGATGTTCTTATCAATCGACGATGGCGCACATGAACTTGTGATTGTAATGATTTTGGTTGCATTGACCTTATCCTCCCCAGCAAGTGTGTGGAATTTATTGTTGCTGTCAGTCACACCACAATGAAATACCACATAGCCCGGGGGAAGAGGGTTAGGGTTTGAAAATTGGATGGGAATGGTTTTTTTTGGGAAAGTTTGGTAGAGAGGGAAAAAAACACAGCATGGACAGTCTAACAACAAATGAAGCGAAACAAATCTTTGGATTTGATGATATTGATAAATCTTTAAAGGGACATAAAGGAAGTGCACTACTGCATGCCAGAAGTTGTTTACTAAATAGATGGTTAGGTTACTGCAAAGTAGCACTACTTCTTACTGCAACTTACTAGTAACTACGAAGAAACAAGTTGACAGTACAGGGCTGCAGTCATTACGCAATTTCACTTGCCTCTCTGCCCTCAGAGAGATTAAACACTTAGAATATTAAATTACTGTTAAACATAGCAAAAACATAGCAAATTTATCAGCAGAGTGCAAAGAAATGCAGAGTCATACTCATAGAAGTTCACAGCAATAACATTACTTAAAAGATAACTAGAAATGAATGGATACTGTTACTGTATGTTGTTGTACTTGTCCTGTTGAATTTGGGAAGTTGCATGCATCCAGCCATTCCTCTTATTTGCGGTACTCCTCCGTTCCATCTGACGCTCTGTCGCTCAATGTTGGATGACCAGAAGACACCCTGTCCACTGCCTGCCTGGCGGATGCTGAATTGCGGCTCGCTAATGTGAAGCCTGACTTCATCCTTTTTTCCATTGCACAGGGTGAAAGCCGCCCTGTAAATGTTGATGGAAAAACAGGAAGTGATATTAAAACACCACTGAGAAAAAATATAAGGTACGTACGCTGTGTAGTGCAAAAAGTCACAATTTCAGTTTCAGAATCAACAGTACAATAGTTTCGAAAGGGAGTACTCTGAGTCTGCTTTTGAAGGATAAATAAGTATGGGCGAATTTTGCGGATCTTTCCCCTCAAGCTAGGTGTATTGTAAACTACGATTTTAGAACAAAATTAGACCTTCTCAGCAGTTCTCCCAGACCCTTAAACCCAGACGCTAAAATGTAGAAGACCCCCAATCAGACCCCAAAAACCGTGCAATACTGCTACCTGTCTGAGGTCTAGTAGAAAATGGTGACAAAACCTATTTTGAAAGTAAAGTAGGCCCAAATCCCCCCTTCTCCACCATGGATTTTCTTCAAACCACTTGCAACCAAAATTAGACATTTCTCGAAAAGTGCTCCAAGAGTAAACCCCAGAACCCAGTTGTCAAAATCTCGAACACCCCCAAACACATGCAATACTGCTAACCCTAATGAGCCCTAAGTTAAAAATAGTGTCAAACGCTTTCTTCAACTACGCCAAATCGCCCCTTTCCCACCATGGATTTTCTTCAAACCACTTGCAGCCAAAACTAGGCAAGCCCAGCATTGCTCCAAGATTCCCCACAAACCCCCCAAAAACCAGGAACCCCCCAAGCAGCCCCCCTAAAACACGAAAGTGAACAAAATCGCTGAAAAGTGGAAAAATATTTCACCATAGATTTTCTCCAAAACACTTTTATCCGGTATTAGACCTTCCCAGCAAGGCCTCATTCCCAAATCACTCCATGCGCGCTCTGCAGCTAGGCCCTAACTCCCCTTTGCCACTGTGGATTTTCTTCAAACCACTTGCAATCAAAAGTATCCATACCCAGCGTTGCTCCAAGACCTCCCAACCCCCCCCAAACACCAGGAACCCCACAAGCAGGCCCCCAAAAACACAAAAGTGAGCGAAAACTCTGAAAAGAGAAAAACTTTTTCACCATGGATTTTCTCCAAAACACTTTTTTCCGGTATTAGACCTTCCCAGCTATGCCCCCATACCCGTCAACCCAGGCGAAAACAAGTTTAACACCCCCAACAGCGAAAAAGCAAAACCGGAAAAAGTGACAGAATAATTTAGGCCTCATTCCCAAATCACTCCATGTGCGCTCTGCAGCTAGGCCCTAACTCCCCTTTGCCACCATGGATTTTCTTCAAACCACTTGCAATCAAAACTATCCATACCCAGCGTTGCTCCAAGACCCACTAACCCCTCCCAAACACTAGGAACCCCCCCAAGCAGGCCCCCAAAACACAAAAGTGAGCGAAAAATCTGAAAAGTAAAAAACTTTTTCACCATGGATTTTCTCCAAAACACTTTTATCCGGTATTAGACCTTCCCAGCAATTCCCCCAGACCCGTCAATCCAGGCGAAAACAAGTTTAACACCCCCAAACAACCAAATTCTCCGCTCGCTGCTGACCCCCTACACTCCCAAACGGAACCTCAGGTCCATGGGGCAACACCTAGCAATGGTACCCCACACTAAGTTTTGCCGCATTGGAGGGCGCTCCTTCAAACTACTGGGGGCCAAATTATGGAACTCCCTTCCCCTCAATATTCGATGCATGGACAACATCCTAGCTTTCCGCAGAGCTATTAAAACCTATCTCTTCCCCCCCTGTTAGGTCCCTCCCTCCCCCCTATCTCAGTTGGTTGTGTTATGGTCTCCAGCGCCGGGACGCCCCGTTGCGGGGGCAGCTGTTTGCGCTTTACAAAACTGCTAACATAACATAACATAACAAATAGCAAAACCGGAAAAAGTGACACTTAGAACAATTTAGGCCTCATTCCCAAATCACTCCATGCGCGCTCTGCAGCTAGGCCCTAACTCCCCTTTGCCACCATGGATTTTCTTCAAACCACTTGCAATCAAAACTATTCATACCTAGTGTTGCTCCAAGACCCCCCCCAAAAAACACCAGGAACCCCCCAAGCAGGCCCCAGAAAACACGAAAGTGAGCGAAAACCTTGAAAAGTAAAAAACTTTTTCACCATGGATTTTCTCCAAAACACTTTTATCCGGTATTAGACCTTCCCAGCTATGCCCCCAGACCCCTGCAGCCACCCCCAAAAAAGCATAACACCCCCAAACAGGCAAAAAGCAAAAATGGGACTGCCTTCAATTCAGTCCAAATGCGCTCTGCAGCTAGGCCCTAACTTTCCTTTTCCACCATGGATTTTCTTAAAAACAAATGCAATCAAAATTAGACTGTGCCAGCAGTGCACCCAGACCACAAAACCCACCGCCAATAACCTACAATCCCCCCAAACAGCCCCCCAAAAACAGGCAAGTGAGCAAAAACGGAAAAACGTTTTCACCATGGATTTTGTCCATACCACTTGATTTCAATATTAGACCTTCCCAGCTATGCCCCCAGACCCTTGCAGCCACCCGCAAAAAAGCAGAACACCCCCAAACAGGCAAAAAGCAAAAATGGGACTACCTTCAATTCAGTCCAAATGCGCTCTGCAGCTAGGCCCTAACTTTCCTTTTCCACCATGGATTTTCTTAAAAACAAATGCAATCAAAATTAGACTGTGCCAGCAGTGCACCCAGACCACAAAACCCACCGCCAATAACCTACAATCCCCCCAAACAGCCCCCCAAAAACAGGCAAGTGAGCAAAAACGGAAAAACGTTTTCACCATGGATTTTGTCCAAACCACTTGATTTCAATATTAGACCTTCCCAGCTATGCCCCCAGACACCTGCAGCCACCCGCAAAAAAGCAGAACACCCCCAAACAGGCAAAAAGCAAAAATGGGACTACCTTCAATTCAGTCCAAATGCGCTCTGCAGCTAGGCCTTAACTTTCCTTTTCCACCATGGATTTTCTTAAAAACAAATGCAATCAAAATTAGACTGTGCCAGCAGTGCACCCAGACCACAAAACCCACCGCCAATAACCTACAATCCCCCCAAACAGCCCCCCAAAAACAGGCAAGTGAGCAAAAACGGAAAAACGTTTTCACCATGGATTTTGTCCAAACCACTTGATTTCAATATTAGACCTTCCCAGCTATGCCCCCAGACCCCTGCAGCCACCCGCAAAAAAAACAGAACACTCCCAAACAGGCAAAAAGCAAAAATGCAAAAACTCATACTTAGAAAATTTTCAGCCAACCAGTCAACATCGGTTGAAACGCGCTCTGCAGCTAGGCCCTAACTCCCCTTTCCCACCATGGATTTTCTTCAAATCACTTGCAATCAACATTATGCTATCCCAGCAGTGCTCCCAGACCCCCAGACCCTCCCCCACAAATATAGAACTCCCCCAAACAGCCCCCCAAAAACACACAATACTGCTAGGCCTCAGTTTAAATTGTGCCACAACGCTGTCTGCAACTAGGCCCGAATCCCTCTTTTCCACAATGGATTTTCTTCAAACCACTCGCAATCAAAATTAGACTATCCCAGCAGTGCTGCCAGCCCCCTCGACCCACCCCCACAAATCTAGAACACCCCCAAACAGCCCCCCAAAAACATGCAATACTGGTATATTCAAAACATGGCAAATTGCGCTGTTCACAAAACATTGCTGTTTTCAGCACTTCCACTACTTCGATCCTCTTCAAACTTACCTGGACAGTCACTTGTTCCAGCGATTCCCAAGAATCTCAGCAAGGCAGAACAAAATCGAACCACTGCGCTCCTTGAATAAGAAGAAGAAGAAGAAGAAGGTCTACGACTAGTTTTCACCCAAACACATGCGCCCGCAAAACAACCAAAAAGGCAAAAATTCTGCCAATTCTGGACCAAAGAACACCAAACTCCCCTAAAACCTTGCCAACATCATTATGAACGAGCTTGCATCGGGCCCGAGCCCTAGACTCAGCAGGAACCATACCAACTTAAACCCAAAAACCCTAGTAAATCGCACTGAACCCTAGATGTGTTTTGTCTGTCTGTGTCAAAGAGCCTAGGTATGCTACATAAGGAGGATGCTTCACTCAGTGGTGCCTGCATGGCCCTGCCACAAGCATGGGCCAAAAATCCGTTCCGCTCAAGAATTTGAGATTTTTATGTAATTTCGGGAGATTTACGAAATAGCGAAAAACAGTAAATTTTCCAAACATAATGGATGTTTGGCCCAAGCTTGAGGCAGTGCCATGCAGACGGTCAAGGCAGGTACCACTGAGTGAAGCAACCTGATGTAGCATACCTAGGCTCTTTGTCAGACAGACAAAGCATATCTAATTGTATGCAGCAAGCCACATAGCCCCGATTTTACATGAACTGCTGTCTGGAGTGGACGCTGCCTGGCATAACAACAACAGTACACTGCCTCACCCTCGAGCACTACATACCAGGAATAGACAGACATGTAGTCCTGCTGTAGTAGTTGTTGTAGACTGGTTTACCTGTTTGCCACTCATTAATTGGCCATAGTTGTTCCGTAAACCGACGCTGATGATCCATCCATCCCAGTGAGTGACTGTAAAGAAAAAATATATATTCTTTAATCAATCATAATGGTATATTGGAAAGTGAGTCTTCTCCAAGGACATTTTGCATTTTGTGAAATGCAACATAGTGGCCCCTGAATTTGAAGTACAATTTGAATTAAACAAGGTAAAAAAAACAGAGTAGTTGACATGAGTTACAATTACTGTGTAAAAGATTAAATAATAACTAAGACAAGACATATGATTCATCATTTCATGCACAAAAAACAAACAGCAATTGGTTTCATCAGAGCCAGACAGCCATTGCTGTCCACTGCATGCCATCTTCTCAATTGTTCATTACCTGTTCTACTTTTTGTCCGCATCTTCTTCGGAAAGTGAGGGCCCTCAGGGCAGCCTCTCCTGTCAATATCAGAAGGAACTCTGTCAGCAATCAGCAAGCATGTAGTCAGTCAGTAATTTCAGTCCCACTTGAGGGGACTCGTTGTAATCCATCCATCTGCCTTGAGAGAAATGGATAGGGGGAGTCTGGAGGAGGAGTATAGAGGAGCATGATTGAGTTATGAACTTGTGAACCTCAGGAAGGCAGACTGCGGCACCTTCAAATCAATAAGGAATATAAGATGAAGACAGTGCTGCTGATGGACTTGTTGTGATTAGGTGATTAGAGTTTTGTTGTGATAAAATTTGCAAAACAAAGAAAGACACACAGGAATAAAAGTGAATAAGGACGAAAAGAAGGAAATCATTTTCAGGCCTCGGTGTCAGGGAAGTAGAGCTTGTCCTCAAACTCCATGAATTGAGACAAGAGTAGGTCAGGTAACAGAGAAGAACTTCTGTCACCTAAGTCGGTGTCCTCTTCTTACTGCGTGCATTCACGTACTTTGTAATCTGGTGGTATGAAGTGCTGAATCATCTTGATCAGTGTTAACCTCTCCACATTTTTTGCAGAGAGGCGGGTCCTTTTTGAAGTTACAATGTGTCGGGATTGAAAGCAGCGCAAGAACACGCAAGCGCCATTAACCTGACTCCGATGGCCAGCAGAGACGAAAGGCGATAGTCCTCCCAACTCCGCACTGCACAAAACCCAACAATGGAAATATAACCACTATTCAAGCATGTACAGAAAGGGTCCGGGAGGTGGTTTGACAACTGGGGATCTGGTGCTTCCGGTATCGTCTAATAAATATACCCACAATGTCACCGATACTGTGACACTGCAGACGGAGGAGAAGACAGAGAGCAGGAAATTAGTACCACAAGCTGCTACTGTCTGAACTCCCTTCCCCCCTGTTACTAGACTCACCAACTCCTCCACACCGTGTCTCCGAGAATGAATCCAGAACATATACTTTTCACGGTGATGAGGATCTTGCCAAATGTACTGAGAAGTTATCTTCACTTCTCGAACTATACACACCTCAGTTTGCCTAGAAGAGGTTCTGTTTGGGCTTTTCGTACTTGGCGTTATAAGACATGCCCTGTAAGGACCACAATACTTCTTGTGGACGGAATAGCCCAGAATACTATTCGTGGCAGTTAACACTGATATAGATGTATTGTAACCCCAAGGTCCATAAACAAAAATGAATGTGCATGTGCACCAGTACTAAACGAGTATCAAAAACAATAAAAGAATAACGTAGGAGGCGAGCCCACACTCCTCAGGTATACTTGTGCGGCAAGATTCGGCTTGTAACAATGACACTACAGGAACTCTGATCACGCAGGCTCTTTGTCGGCGCAGATGACTAACAGGACTCTGACCACGCAGGCTATTCGTCGGCGCGGTTTGCACAAGAGAAATCTGACCACGCTGGCTCTTCGTCGGCGTCGTTGCTTACCAGAAATCTGACCACGCTGGCTCTTCGTCAGCGCAGACAAAGGTATCACGAACTTCGGCGAGGACAAACCATACTGCTAGCGAGAGAACCCGGAACAAGATTGACAAGCCCTGTTACGTTCCGTAGGTGGAGTTTAAATAAGGTCCTCCCATTGTCCCAATCCCCAGCGCCGTATGGCCTTCTGGGACTTGTAGTATTTCCGTAAGGGGCGTTCAGTACGGAATCTTTTGCATCTGGCAATGTCGACGGTGGCAATCGCTACACAATGGCACCAGCAGCACTGAAAACACGTTCAGAAGACACGCTTGCGAGTGGGAAAGACAAATAATTTAGAGCCAGGTTGGTGATCAGTGGCCGTAGAGGCTTTTTCTTGTACCAATATAGCAATGGGTTCTTATTACCAAAGAACTCTGTTGGGTCATCCAGATAGGCCAGCACCTTCGACTCAAGGTTCTCCACGGTTGCTCCACTTTGCGTACCATCTGTGCCTTTGCAGCACTGGAAGGAGCAAACCCTTGATGAGTTAGCCAATCCGCTTCCGACAATATTATGGCTGGGCCTGGTGCAGGTGAGGATGATGATACGGTTGCTGCTGGGGGCGTTAACGGCTGTGAGGGAAAGTGACTCCCTTCGCCCACAGATTCAGAAGTGGAACTTGACGCCGGATGGCCTGCTGATTCAGTTGGACTTCTACCGGCTCCTTGAATTTTCTGTCGATCTTTTTCGAACCGAGTGGCTGACACAGCTAGTCAATGTTTATACTTTGAAACATCTGCTTCATCAAAAGCAATGAATGCTTTGCTGGCCACTGCCTTTTTGTACCGTGGATCCAGAATAGTGGCACAAATGTAATGTTGTTCTGTATGTATGTTTTTAAGCCTTTCATTGTCAACTAGGCGGCTTAATAAACTCTCCGCCAACTGATATGCCTCTTGCTTTTCACCATCATCTCTGAACGTTAAAGACACCGCCTTCAGTTGGTGCTCTAGCATGACCAACAAGGGATAGCTTTGCCCAAAGAACAGTCCTCCCTGCTGACTTCACACGTGAAGACCTCAAAAGGACTAAGCATGTCTGTCATGCTTTTAACTAGCTCCCATTCCTCCAACTCTAGCCTCATGTCTTTCATAGTAGAACCCCATTGAAAGACATACTCATTGATTACCATGTACTGCTCAGACAGACGCTCAAGCATGTAAAAGGTTGAGTTCCAACGTGTTGCCACCTCCTGGATGAGTCCTTTGACTGGCACTTTACGTTCATGTTGAATGCCCCTCAGCTGCTTCCGGGCCTTAAAGAATGGCTGAAATGTGTGCAGATTCTTTGGCAGGTGGTCAGTAACTTCCTGACTGTGTTTTCATTTTTCAAGAAATCTTGCACCACAATGTTAATACTGTGCGCCAAACATGGCACTCTGAAATAGTCACCTTTGCTGCATGGCCTTTACTATATTACTGCCATTATCCGTGGAAACATAACCAACTATGCGATTTCTTGGATGCAGCCATTCAGAGACCTTACTGTTAAACTCCTCCAAAATGTTTTTTGCAGCATGAGATTTCTCCATAGCAAACATGGCTAATGTTGCATGTTTCCGAGTAGCTTGAAAAAGTGTGTCCGGGTCAACACCTGCACTTGACTTGTCTATAACCCATGCAAAAGAGACTCAGTGTGCAGTGATGCAAAAGTAAGCAAGGGCTTGGCAATTGGTCCACATGTCTGTTGTCAAGTGGATAGTGTGAACAGCACTCTTCTGCAAAGCTGCCCCAATCACCTCCAGCACATCTTGATGTAGTGCTGGAACCACAACTCTGGCAAAATAGGACCGGCTAGGAACCTTCCATTTAGGGCAGACTGTTGCCACTAATTCTAGAAACCCCACCCCTTCCACAAAAGAAAAAGGGAGAAGGTCCAGCGCTAGCATTTTAGCCAGCTTTGCGTTATACAGACGTACCGCTGGGTGGTTGTGTTCAAATGGCGCCTCCGACCACAACATTCCACGAACTGTGGGTTGGATAATTTTACGTGATGATGATGACTTCTTCAAACCAGTTAGGCCCAGTGATGTAGTTTTTCCCATTGGTGTCTCTCCCAGACTCTTAGTGTGCCTCATACATGTTGCAGGGGTAGAGGGTGTGGGCAAAACCACTGCAGTGCTGCTGCCAGTGGTACTGGGTGTACCAAAAAAAATGCTTCTTCACTCCCCCTGCACGATCAGCCTCTCGTCATCATCAGGTTCAATATCAAGGGATACATTTAGATATGTTTGTCTTTTGCCTTCCTCGATCTTCCTTATATGTGCTTCCCAAATGATAGTGTGGTGTATCTTGAGATGACCTCTTCGGCTTCCGGTACCATAGTTGGTACCAAGCTTACCCCGACTAATTAATGTTTTACAAATTGAACAAACAACCATGTTTTCTTCACTTTGGCTAACAGTAAAGAATCATTAAATTATAATAGGGGTATTGATTATTTTTAATTAAACCCAGATGAAGTTTAGGATGGGCGTGGCTGAATTTGTTTCTGTTGTTCACTTACAGCACCACTACTTGAAGTCGAGCTGGATGCCCTGCCTGCCCTTCTGACTAAAAATATGGAAGCTGTAGGTCGTGTTGGTGTTGTAGTTGACTGTGTTGGTGGTGGTACCAGTGCCACGCTGCCCACATCCCGCTCAGCAGCCATTCGGGATAGGGTCAAAATGTCTGTCTGCTGCATGCCCGCTGGGGCTGGAGTGACGACTGTGATGACTGGGTCATCGTCAGACATCAGCAGCAGAAGACACCACTTCTTGTTCGTCGTCATCACCCATAAGTCGAAGCCTTGCGGAAGCCTTCCTTTTAGGCTTAGCTACCTTTGTCGGCTCATGGCGTGACTCACAATCAGACTGCATTGCTGGGTTCCAATCACGATCAAGGTCATCAGAATGAAGGGGGCTTGAAGAAGAACTTGTAGTAGTAGTAGTAGCCCTCCTTGACCTTTTTCTTGCTGGGGATCTGGAAGACAATGGATCATCATCAGGAGGAGTGGTTTCCTCGGATGATACCTCCTCTTGAATATCAATTTCCTGATGTGCCCCTACTTCTGGAGGAACAAGCGTTGTAGGCAGTTGTGCGGCTCCATGAACCTGTCCATGCGCCTCTCCTTGCGTCTCAACTTGCGCCTCTCCTTGCGGCTCTACTTGCGCCTCTCCTTACGCCTCTCCTTGCCCATGTACTTGCGCTTGTACTAGTTGCACCTGTGGTTGTCGTTGCGGCTGTGGTTGTTGAACACTCGTCAGCTGAGTTACACCCGGTGTTGATAGGATGGTACTTTCTTGTGATGAGCCAAGATCACTAGTCGATGGTGATTGAACAACCAAAGTTTCTGCCGCAGCAGCACTCATGGTGGTCTTAGACCTAACTTGGAGTGGTGGCACTAATCCCAATGAAGCGGAGGTGCTGCTTCCAGCTTGGTCCCCGGCGGACACCACTGCTGCTGTAGGCGTAGGTTTGTTTTTCTCAAAAAAGGTGTCGGAGGGCACACCAGTCTCCTTGGTAGGTGGTGCCACTTGCTTCTTCTGCTCCTTCTTAATTGCAGTGGCACAGGCAACGTTTTTCGCTGAGGCGCTACGGCCATCTTTCCTTGGGGCCATCTTCTTCAGATGTCAGAACAGCAGGCCGCAGTTGCGTGAGTTGCAGAGTTGTCTTGTCTGTGGCCACACGTGACGTCACATAACGTTGTGCTGCACACACCACTGCAGGACTTCTTCCTGGTACTGGTGGTTCTCTTGTGCACCTAAAAGCATTGGAATCCAGAGGAACATCAGTTATACATCCCAAAAAGTCGAAAAACACACAAAAATCACAACAATCCAATGCCATCCATGCACTCAATGATGTTTAAATTCAAGACACCCCACAGAAAGACTAGGCCCATGCACCACTGAGTACCCCTGGGCATAATGGTTGAAAGCAAGGCTAACTAGGTGCAGGCCTGAGCACACTGCCTGGCTTCAAAATGGCCCCTTGACCCCCACCACATGGCCAGGCCCTGCCTGTACCAGGCCTCAAAATGGCCCCCACCCACATGGCCAGGCCCCAACACCACCCCAAAAAGCCGAAAAACACACAAAAATCACCACAATTTAATGCCACCCATGCCCTCAATAATGTTTAAATTCAAGACACCCCACAGAAAGACTAGGCCCATGCACCACTGAGTACCCCTGGGCATAATGGTTGAAAGCAAGGCAAACTGGGTGCAGGCCTGAGCACACTGCCTGGCTTCAAAATGGCCCCTTGACCCCCACCACATGGCCAGGCCCTGCCTGTACCAGGCCTCAGAATGGCCCCCACCCACATGGCCAGGCCCCCAACACCACCCCAAAAAGTCAAAAAACACACAAAAATCACCACAATCCAATGCTATCCATGCCCTCAATGATTTTTAAATTCAAGAGGCCCCACAGAAAGCCTTGGTCCATGCACCACTCACTACACCTGGGCCTACTGGCTAGTGAGGCTTTACAGGCACCCCAAATTATTTTTAAAAATCAACATATAACAGTGAGCTAAATTTCCATGACATAAATGAGAATTTAGTAAACAAAATCACAGAAACAGTTGTATCATGCACCCATGACTATCCCGGGGCCTACTGGATACTGTGGCTACCCACAATATATATTTTGTTAAAGTAGTGAAAAAAGTTTTAGAACTATAGTTGCCTCAACTGCAATGCCCCAAACAAACACCACCAACTTACTTGTAAAATCTCAAGTCCAAAAGTGATCCAAACTCCAAAGTCCAAAAAGTCCTCAAATACAAATATCCAGCAGCAGCCACAAAAGTAATCCTTCCAGCTCCGCATTCAAATCAAAAGTGACCAGGACATGGACAAGAAGTTGGAGACTCTAGGGCACTTCCTTTCTCCCACCCCCCCAAACAATGGATTCCTTGCACCAAAAAGTGCAGCCAAATGTCAATCTGAGGTGTTATTCTGATCAGAATCATCATTTTCACAAGGTTTATGCTTCCTGCTGTGGATTTCTTGTGCAGAATTGCAATTTTTGCAATTTCGGGAACGCGAGCTGTTCAAATCTCCCGCCGGAAGTCAGCTGCACGCCGCATCTACGTGTTCGGCATTGTTTACTCCCGCAATGCGTGATTGCGGGCCTTTATGACGTACTCGCGTTGTCAAACTCTTGCTGTGCAAGATGGCGAGCCGCGATAACGTAATTGCGTTAGAAAAACTCTCGCGCGATCACGCAGCAAGATCGAAAATGGCGCAGCACACGCAAACCGGGAGAAAAACAACTCGGCGGACTCAGAATCACGTTAAGTCAATGCCGCACGCGCGATATTGTATTTTTCAAGCACGACCAAGCAAAATAATTCGCAAAATTCCCGGATTTTTGGGCAAATTCTCGCGATTCGCGGATCGCAAAATCGTCAAAAATCCGCAAATTCACCCGCGAAACTGATTTTACGCCCATGCTTAGCTGGAACTAGCCCTCCTTGCAGAGTCAACCCCAAACCTTTTGCCTTTAACCTCCACATTTGGTTGAATTCATTTTTGTTG